>NW_025421437.1:600000-820283 GCF_011764305.1 Mustela putorius furo
AAAGTAGCACTATTCTAATGACTGTTAATGCTTGGTAACAGAAAAATCAAAACTATCTTCAAATTATGAATTTTTTGCAATAAAAAGGATTATTAAAAGGATACAAAAGAACACAGGAAAGCAAAATAATGTCACTATTGCAAATGTATTTTATAAAAAACTCCTCAAAGGAAAAATGTACCAAAAAAACCAACTGGAGTTTATAAAATCATATTTTAAATGAAAAAGTCTATAAAATTGAAGTTAAAAATATTAAAACGTGATAAACATATATAAATTTTATGCATAACAAAGAACATATACTAAATGTTAACAGCAGTTATCACCAGATAAAAAGAATTAAAGGTGACTTAAAATTTTTTTTGCTCATTATTTTTTTTGTCATGAATGTGTATTTCTTATATAATTCAGCCCCTCCAAAAAAAAAAAAAAAAAGGGAGAAAAAAAGAGAAAAATTACCCCATTCATATGTGTTAGAAAGCCCCTAGCAGCATATTAATCTGAAATTAAGACACTTCAAAGAAGATGTACTTGGGTCCAAGGACTCCCAAGGAGTAAAACTCCTTTTACATATGTGAGTATGGGCATTTCTTGGGAGAAAACATTCACAGCTTTCAGATTCTGAAGGAGATCTCTGACCTATCAAAGATAAGAATCACTGTTCAAAGGAGAATAATCAATACACAGGCTGAAAACAAGATTTACAGATATAATCTATGGTATTTCTAGCCATGACCCATATACTTTATTCTCCTGAGGAAATGTTCTGTTTACATTTACAATGCAGTTTTTAAAGAAGCTTAAGACGTAATTTAAAAATGAAGGGTACGGCAGTTAAATGCCTTTTACCACCTCTAACCAAAAGTAATGTGAAGTGTGATGACAGATAACTAAAGAATCGGAGTTTAGTAAATCCCTTATGACTAATTATTTTGTACATCACTAGTCTTAATCAAGATTAGCAATATTTAGTTACCGGTTACAAGTGTAGTATGAAAGAGTTATACAGACGCCTAAATAACACACTACAGCTATCAATAAGCAAACCCCTGGACAGGTCAGTACCACTACCTAATCCACACCAAAATTCTAGTCATTCAGCGACCTGATCATTTAGATTAGCTAGAAAGGCTGCCCACCTAGAAAAAAGGCAAGACTCGTACTGTCGTTTCCACATTCTATTATTATTTTAAAAACAAACAAACAAACAAACAAACAAACAAACCAGACTCTTTTTCGTATCTTACCTCCCTGCTCTGGCTGCAGTACTTGTAGCTCCTCTTGCTCTAAAGATGTACATTCTGGAGTGAGCTCACAGCTGTCACTAGTTGTACCATGTTCAGAATTCACCATCTCTGTATCAGACCCCTAAGAAAAAAACGATAATCAGTTCTATGTCTATCAGCCACTCAAAGTTGATTATTACTACATGTAGATACTTCCACTGGCCAAAGTCCTAGATACTGCCATTCTCCGAAGGGAGCAGTATCTAATCTGACTACCTTTTATTCAATTTAGTCCATAAAGGTCTATGGCAATGAAATGGCAGAATGGAATCGCAGGCTTAGATTCTAAGAGAAGTTAGCCAAGTCAAACCCTCTACTCTATTTTATATGCCCAAGCAATAAATTTGATCCCAGAGGATAAGTTTTTAAACTAAACTTTAGCTGCTTCTGTTATTTTACCTCTACCCAACATTTATGAAGGTACTATGCAAGGCATTTTGCTATGTATTATGAAATATAAAAAATTCAAATCCAAAATTCAAATTTACAGCCTATTCAGAGAAACTTTCACATTCAAATAACTATTTACTATGACAATGTAGAACTAAAAAAGTCTAAGGGCAAGGATTAAAATGAACTATGGGGTTAATGGAGTAAACTTTCCCTACACAATTTTATAGAGTATTCTTTATTCTTCCAAGGTTGCCCTTCCTACTTTGATGTCAGACTGTCTTCTGTGTAATAATACAGTGGGTCTTACAGTTTTTTTTCTCCTCATATCTTATTAGCAAAATAAAGTTAGCCACTAAGCTCCTTCTGTTTGTCCCCATATCCTTCTCCCAATCTTTCTTGTAGTTTACTGATCCATGAAATCAAAGGTCTAAGTTCTCCTGATATATATAACTTGAAACAGCAAAAATTAAAAGAATTCATCAAAGGAGTATGTTTTGAGTTGAATTCTAAAGAGAACTCTGAATGTTAAGACCATGGGATTGCCTACAGTGGCAGGAAAAAGAAACAGGCAAGGTTAGGGCTGAACTGGGGACTGCAGGGGAGATCAGTACTGTCCTAAAATAGCAATGAGAAAGGAAAAGGAAACACATCTATTAGACATTAGCAGTAGAACCTGCAAACTAGATAAGGAAGAGGGATAAAAACACAAGTATGATCTACTCTATGACCAGATATCTCTAATACAGAATACCCTATTGACACACTTGGCTAAATGCCAGAGAGGTTTACTATCTTGCTTCATACTACAGAATCACAAGACTCCCACAGCTTCCTTGCTCCTATACTGTTAATTATCCTTGAAGGAGAATTTATTGCTATGGGAGTTGATCTACTTCATAGAAAACAGGCTAAAAATAGAAAAATCACTAATTAAAAAAAGAAAAAAGAAACCACCCCAATCTCAATTGGTAGAGCTGCTATTAAATTTTCAAATTTTACTGCAGAAAAATCATTTTTTGGTCAATGTTGATTTTAAGAAGACATAACTAGCCATGTCTAAATCTTAAATTATCAAAGTAATTCTAAAAATTACCACTTAAACTTTTTATTAATCAAGGAAAACAAGACAAGGCTAAGAGCCCCTAAAAACAAACAGGTAAACTATAGAAAAATCCATTAAAACTTTACGATATAGATGATTTTTAACTTATTGCTTCTACTCATCAGTATTTTTATGATTTTTCTATAGTAAACGTATGTTACCAGTGTGGAAAATAAATTAATGCTTATTATATACTAGTCATGTAACATCATACTTCCTTAACAAAACTCCTTTTTTGAAAGCGTTCTAGCCATAGTCCTTTTTCAATCAAGTTCTGTTAGCAACATAATGTAGCATAACATATCCAAAGTAGAACACATGTTCCCCATGCTCCTTTCTGGTTTAAATGCAGGCTCTGATATTTTCTAGTTACATAATCTTGGGTAAATTAATTACCCTCTCTAAGTTCTAGTTTCCTCAACTATGAAATGAGAATGCAAATCTATACCACAGAGGTTATTTAAAATTCTATGAGATTATAGATAAAAGTACAGGGCCAAAACAATAATAAACCCTCAACAAATATTTGCCTACTTTCTCGAAGCTGAGAAATGTACCACATAACAATGCAGAAGACGCTGGCTCATGAATGAAGAGTTTTCAGCAGTAAAGTTTAATGTGGGTGGTAAAATGTCCAAGCTAAAGACAATGGAACCTCAGGCTTCAATGCAGCAAACACTGGCCTTCAAAAAACCCAGGTGATACACTGTAGTATTACAAATGGCCTTATAAAAAGTATTAAACAACATACCTCATGATTGATGACAGTCCAGCCACAAGATGAATCACTGTCACTGGAATTTTCAGACATTTTTCAGGTCTACAAATACAAAAACATATTGTCATGTGGGGTACATTTCAAAAAATTCTATAGGAAGCACTATATGTGCCCAAGCAGGAAAAGTAGCTTACTGCCTGCCTTCCAGGTGAAACTGAGACAACCCACCCATAGATTTCTCATACAGGATCTATTAACTGCATACCTGGATGAACAAATAGAACCAAACTTCGAAGACATCCTCCTGAGCTAGAATAGTACAAACAGTCACACTGTAGAAATAAACAAGCTGAATATGAAAGAAGGATTTGGCCACACAGGACAGAAGGGAAAGGAGAAGCCAATTTGAATGTGTGGGTAAATCAAGGGTTGAGAGACCAAATAGGAGAGTGGAAGAGCTCCCAGGCCAAGCAAAATGAAGTCTATTGTGTTGGCAACATGAAGCAATTGAGATTTTTCAAGCAGGGCAGAAACATGATCACAGTTTTTATGAAAATAACGGTGTCAGCAATACTCCACCTAAATTAAAATGGGGGGAGAAGACTAGAAATTGGTTAGAAACTTGTGGTCATTGACAATAACCTAGACTTAAGTCCTAACCCAGCAAATATCCTGGTCATTCTACCTGGTTTATTTTCTCCTTTCTATCTGAAGCTCCTATTTAAACATCAAAACCAAGCTAATTAAATGGAATCTTACTGGCTTTGTTCTATACATTTAAGTCCTATAAATACTTCTATTATTGTACATACATTGAGAACACATTAAACCCAACTTGATGGCTGGTGTTTTAATTGAAAGCTCTACTGCAAAAAATTTAATATGGAACCAGTGGTCAAATAAGAACAGGGCAAAAAATATTGGTCTAAATCTTCCATCAGTGACTCTGAAAAAATTAACATTTTGAAAGGAGAAGGTGTTGGGGTGCCTGGGTGGCTCAGTCAGTTAAACATCAGACTCCTGATTTCAGCTCAGGTCATGATCTCAGGATCATGAGATTGAGCCCTGCATTGGGCTCCATGCTGGGCATGGAGCATGCTTAAGATTCTCTCTCCCTTTGTCCCTCTCTCCCCTAAAAATAATAATAAAATAAAATGAGAAGGTTCTTGGTCACTAAGAATATAAAAATTAGCATGTTTTCAAACAAATTATTCAAAATCTAAAATAAGACATAAAGATGACTGTGAATTTTACTGTCATGCTAAAGCATTTTTTAATAAGTTCACCTGAGATCACTCAATTACATGATTTCTTACTTATAACTGATTAGGGCCCAGACAGTTTATAACTATAAATTTAAAGGTAAACTATTACAATACAATACATGTTTTCCTTCTTAGCACAGAAGACTATCCCAAAGGCTATAGTCTGTATACCTTTGGGTATTAACCAATTTTTATGTCTTAGTAATTTTATTTCAGCATTCCTTATTAAATTGACTATATAACTCCCAATTCCTCATTGAACTAGTTTTTATGAGTTAAAAAAAAAGTTTGATACATTACTATTTGTACTTAAATTCTTTTACAACAATTTGAAAATCATGGGTAACATATGAGACCACACGAAGACTGAGCAGGAGGAAAGGAGAATAGTCAATGAATGAATAGAATAAATAATATAAGTGATTATAAATAATATAATAATATAGATAATACAAATATAAAGGAGGTTGCAATGTTTAAGACATATGAGAGACCATTTTTTTACCTGAATTAATTGCTAAAATTTAAAAATTAAGAAATCACAAAAGGTAAAGTTCTGTTTCCCCATTTAAAAAAATGACACTGGCGGGATTCCCCAAAAGAACAGAAAAAGCATTAGAGAGCAAAAACAAGGCAGAGACAATTAAATATGAAAGTTCTAACCAAGGCAATTAACCTAGTATGAGTGGAATATTAAAAGAAAATCAGATATGAATCTTTAAAAGTGCATATATTAAGATGAGGAAGCAATTAAAGAGCCCTAAATGTGCGGGATACAAGCCATCAGCGCAATACTCCTTGGAGAAGATAAGCACCTACATTTAACCAGGACTGATGAGGGGGAGAAAACAAAGCAGACGGGAGGGGGTGGAAAGATTTTAGAAGACATGAAAGATTTTTTTAAAAAGGACTGAATAACCAGACACATAAGAGGGAGAGAGTGTTGGTAGGATAATTCGCAGGTGTCTGGTTTAAGTGACTGAGTAGTTGGAAAAACCATTCTATATGGAACAAGAAGTAAAATAAAGAAAACTGGTTGAAGCCTAAAAAGCATTCTTTCTCCACCATGTGAAAGATTCGAACCTCTTCTATAAACTCACATTCTCACTGCTGCTCCGTCTCACCCCGAGACTTACCAGTGCTTTATTTTGTTAATAACCCTCCAAAATTTGTGAATTACCAAACCCAATCAGAGGTATTTAATGTATATATCTCCTACCCTCCTCTTGGTAACTTCTATTAAACATTCCTTTTAAATAGTTCCTAGCATTTGTTTTCTAACAAAGTAATCTAATAACTCAGGTGATGAAATTAACAAAGCCAACATTTCAAAATAAAGTTATATACATTGCTAAATTGGAATAACTTTAGCATATATCAGTTTTTCAAATCAAGGAGCCCACTTAAATCAGGACCCAGATTAATTCTTTGTTTACTCATCTTGAAGGAAGAACAAGTTTGACATCTAGCCCAAATGAGAAAAGGACTATTGGTCACATCACAGAAACAGTCTGGATAAGTAAAATTCACAGACCTACTAAAGAATCCTTTTAAGTCAGCAGTTCTCAAAGAATTGGGAACACTGTAATTAAAGCAAAATTTTAAAAAGTAAATTTCTGAGCCCTACTCTAGACACACTGACTCTAAAAGCTGCCATTATATCTGAAACTCCTCACTTGTCAGTGATCTTCCTAAAATGATAATTTTATATATTACTCCTTTAAAATGTTAAGATTTTCATACTGGTTTTGTTGCTGTTGTTGTTGTTTTTTTTTTTTTTTTTTTTTTTTTGGATAATGCCCAAAGGCGCTGTATATCTACTGCTTATTCTTTAGTAGCATCTTATCCTTTCTCCACCCATTCCCTCTCCCCTCATGATTCTGATTCCCCTAAAAGGCTTCACTTTCTCAACTGAGGCTTTGCAGATATTCTGATCAGTTCCCTACCCCATTACCTCAACCCAAGCCCCTGTGTCCATCCTTCCATTCTCAAGTAATGCATTACTTTTGTGAACAATTCCCTGACCCCACCCCCAAAGACTACTATCTTTCCCTAATCTACTCCTGGAAAGAGAATGTTGTGCTATAGTTGCTTATTTATCTATCAAATATTCCAAACACAGCACACTGCTTGACACATATTAAGCACTCAAAAAGAAGAAAGGTGGGATGCCTGGGTGGCTCAGTCAGTTAAGTGTCTCACTTTGGCTCAGGTCATGATCCCAGGGTGCTGGGATTGAGTCCCACATCAGGCTCCCCGCTCAGCGGGAAGCCTGCTTCTCCCTCCGTCTGCAGTTCCCTCTGCTTGTCTGAGCGCGCCTGCTCTCTCTCTTTCTGACAAATAAATAAAACCCTTAAAAAAAAAAAAAAAAGGTAAACAGACTTCTGGATGATGATACAGTTAGTAACACAACTCTAAACTATTCCTTAAGAAACTCAAAATTCTAGAGGAACCTCTCATTATTTTGACCAAAGGCAAGTGCACAAACCCTTCCCATTCTAAGAGCTTTACTAATAATTTAGAAATGTGCAGAGTTTATGGGAAGTAACAAAGTCATAAAAAATACGATTTCTTTAATCTCTTTAATCAGTCATATATATCCAATTGCTTCTTTAATTTAATTTCTTTAATCAGTCATATATATCCAATTGCTTAGGTTTCTTGGGTATTCAAATACAATCTATACAAACCGAAAACCACTTCCTGCTGTTCTTCCTGTTTTTGGTATCTCAGAGAACAGCATTAGCCAAAAACAATCTGGCTATAAGAAAAAGCCACAAAATATCAGATTAAAAAATCTAGATTTAGGATAACTAAATCACCGTGACCCAAAAATCCAGGGAAGTCTTCTTAACCATTCCTGCTTCCACTGCCTAACCCAGCTTCATTTCCCACTTCAATTTCAGTGACCGCTCCCTAATGGATCTCTACCTGTGATCAATTCCCTTCCAGTCACGCCTCTGTAAGTCTGCCCACACACTAAAGCTATTCTAAAATATGAATCTGATCATTTAAACTACTGAATCACACTCCCTTCAGGATAAAACCCAAAGTCTCCAGAGATTTCAGAACAGGCGACATTATTTAAATTGACTCTTCACTTCATAATAGATCCTAAGGAACATTTCTTCACAACATTTAAGATTTTATATGTAGAACTCTACGCAAGAGAATGATAATACATATTACAGACATATGTTTCAACATAGCACCTACTGGGGATAACAAGATATAAATTTACTCCATGAAGTCTCATCTCATTTATGAAGCTACTAAGAGCATAAAGGCCAATTCCACATTGATATAATCACATTCTTCAGCAGACAGGAGGCCTAAGGTGAATGCCATTTTAAATAATTCCTTTATCCATCTGTACAACATTTATTGAGTTCTTAGCACTTGCTAGGTATTGAAAATACTATATACCAATATATAAAATAGATAGAGGAATCTTGCCTCCTGGGGCTTAAATTCTATTTGTAGTAGACTACGCTGAACTTTATCTGAGCCCTGTGTTCAGGAAAGCAAGGAACACTGAAAAATCTCCCGGTCCTGTTTTGTCTTCTGACAAATGAAAGCAGCTCTCTGCTCAGCAGGGAGACTGCTTCTCCCTCTCCCCTCTTTGTCTGCCTGCCACTCTCCCTGCCGGCGCATGAGCACGTTCTGTCAAATAAAATCTAAAAACAACTAAAGTATATTTGAGCAACTATTTGAATACATGATGAAATCGCTATGCAGTTAACCTGGGGAGAGCTTTTCTGTCCAAGCAGCAGGTACAAAGTTGGAACGAAGGCAGCCTGCATGTCTGAGTATCAGCAGTGAGGCATGTGTGCTAACAAGAAAGTAGGAAGAGAGGAGGACAGAGAGCTAACAGGCAGGGGATGGACCATGCAGGGCCTTATAGATCCTAAGACTTTTTAGCTTTTTACTCTCAGCGAAACTAAAAGTCACAAGAATTATGAGGAAAGAACAGATCATTCTGGTAGCCTTATTGAGACAGCACTGTGGGGGACAGCAAGGGCTGAAGCAGGTAGGTCATTTGCAAAGCTACAATAATCCAGCTGAGAAATAATGGTGGTTTGATCCAGGGTGGTAGCTGTGAAGACAATAAGAACTGGATAGATAATATGTATTCTGAAAGTACAGCTAGCTAACAGCACTTCCCAAAATACTGAATATAAGGTGTGAAAGATGACTCCTGGACTAAACAAATATCAAAATGAAATTGCCACTGAGACAGGAAGGCTTCAAAACCAGTAAGCTATGAAAAAAAACAACTGGTGAACTGTTTTGGGGCATTAAACTTGAGACAGCGATTACCAAATCCAAGTGGAAACACCAAGCAGGAAGCTGAACCGAATTTAGGGGAGTTATGGGTTAAAGATGTAGCTATAAAATAATTTAGGTGGCAGTTGTCAAAAGTAGTAATACAGCAACAATATTAATTTTATCTCATAAAGTACAACTGGAGGTGCCTGGGTGGCTCAGTTGTTAAGCATCTGCTTTCAACTCAGGTCATGATCCTAGGGTTCCGGGATCCAGCCCCACATCAGGCTCCCTGCCCAGTGGGGAGCCTGCTCCTCCTTCTCCCACTCCCCCTGCTTGTGTTCCCTCTCTGTGTTTGTCTCTGTCAAATAAATAAATGAATCTTTTTTTTTTTTTTTTTTTTTAGATTTTATTTATTTGACAGATAGAGATCACAAGTAGGCAGAGAGGCAGATGGGGCGGGGGTGAGGGGGGAGGGAGAAGGAGGCTCCCCGCTGAGCAGGGAGCGGGACTCAATCCCAGGACCCTCCCTCGGATCATGACCTGAGCAGAAGGCAGAGGCTTTAACCCACTGAGCCACCCA
Organism: Mustela putorius furo; assembly: GCF_011764305.1. Lineage (NCBI taxonomy): Eukaryota > Metazoa > Chordata > Mammalia > Carnivora > Mustelidae > Mustela > Mustela putorius. Next base: position 609,614 of record NW_025421437.1, read on the forward strand.
GGCACCCCTAAATAAATGAAATCTTAAAAAATAAAGTACAACTGGAATGAGTGTTACCTGATATGATGGTACCCCTCAGCCTTCCTGAGTAGCTACATTTTACTATGAAAAGGGGGAAGGTTTCCTATCACCGTTATCTTCTAGAATTAGATATGTTGGAGAAGAATGGGGGCATTATTCTCCCACACGTCTATAATTCCAATGTAAGCCAACCAATGGGCTGTCAGCAAAGGTTCCAAAAGTGCTGCTGGACAATAAATGTGATCAAGAGGAGTCAGAAGCTTTTTCCAAATGCTTTTTCAAAGGCTCCCAAACTTTCACCTTCCCAAAAGGGTATCAAAATGCCTGGTTTAAACCAGATTTCATCTTAAGAAAGGGTAGAAAATCTAACACCCCAACTAATAAAAACTTTAAAAATGTTCTTTATATTCTATTTTTTGTACAATAACAGCCCTACAGAAATCGTTTAAATGAGACTACCTTAACTGAGAACATAAATACTACATTCGTTCATTCAGGCAGCATATACTTATTGAGCTAGTGCTATATGCCATGCATGAATTTTATTTCAAGTTCTAGAGATACAACACAGTGGGGTGGCAGAACACCAGGATGGCCTCTGAAGAAAGTTCATATTCTAGGTGCTACCAACAAGCAGAATATGAAGTAAGTCAGCTCGTGGCAAGTACTGTGGACAAAAATAAAGCATGAGAGGGGAAAACTGAAGGCAGGGAATTGTGGGGAGGGAGTGGATCAGAATTTTGTATAAGGTTCAGGCAGATCTACCAAAATAGTGGGCACCTATTTCTCCATAACCTCAGGAGGGTAATGACCCTATGTAATTTCTGATCACCTCATGAGCAAAAACGATCTCCTTATTTTAATCTGTATTTCCCAGATAACTTAGTGGGATTGTACACCTTTCCCAATATTTATTGGCTATCCTTATTTCCTTTTCTGTAAATTATCTAATGTTCCTATGTTATTCGTTCTTAATTATCTTTATTGATTTGTAGAAGTTCTTTATAAATTGGGTCATGAAATAATTCACTATTAAATACTTATCACAAATATTTTCTTCTAAAATTCTTCAATTTTTATTTTTATTTTTTTATTTTTTTATTTTTTAAAGATTTTATTTGTTTATTTGACAGAGAGAGACAGAGAGGTCACAAGTAGGCAGAGAGGCAGGCAGAGAGAGAGAGAGAGGGAGAAGCAGGCTCCCCGCCAAGGAGAGAGCCCGATGTGGGGCTCGATCCCAGGACCCTGGGATCATGACCTGGGCCGAAGGCAGAGGCTTAACCCACTGAGCCACCCAGGTGCCCCAAAAATTCTTCAATTTTTAAAAATACCTTCTACCACAAACGTTTTTAAATTTTATGCAGAGGTAGAGGATGGAGTATAGGGTGTTCTTTAGAACACTTATATTTTACAACTTGCCTTAGAAAGTCTTTCCAAAGATTACAACATTATTCTCATATATTGTCTACTAATACTTTTTCAATTTTGGCTTTTATATTTAGCTATTTAAATTTGTATATCCAGATTTCTCCCTTTTGGTGTTAGAAATTATCCTGATTATTGAAATTCTATACTTTCTATGATTTGAAATGCCATTTTTTATTACATAAAGTTCTATATACATTTATGAATCAGTTTCTATAGTCTCCATTCTGTTACTGATCTATATTCCTTGTACCAATACAATGCTGTTTTAATTATTAGGGTATTTATCACAAGTACCCATTTTTCAACTCTTTCCTTGGTCCCTTCCTAAACATAACAACCACCCTAAACACTTATATACAAGCAAAGATTAAACTGATTGCAGGTTACATATAATACTTACTCCAAGTACTAGAATTTTTTTTTCTTCCCATTTAAAAGTCTCCCCCTGACCCTGAGAATAAACATTCTCTATAAAGTCAAAGTCTAGGGAGATATTCAGAAGTTTTCACTACCTGCTCTAACCTACCAATCACTTAGGCCTCCTTCCTGAACTCTCAGCTCATCAAAGTAATCTACTTACTGGGCGTCTCCTGAATACAGAATGGACAGCCCCACCTCCATGTCTTCACTTCTCAAGTTACACCTTTTGTAATGTTTTCTTCCTTCCTTCCTTCCTTCCTTCCTTCGGATTTCTCTATTTAAGGCTCAGCCCTCCTCCACGAAAGTTTTCCTAGATCACAATTTCCAACACAGTGGAAATTGTTGGAAATTGGAATTGTTGGAAAGTGCTGAATTTACAGCACTTACTTCTTACTTCTTAGCATATAAGTTGCCTAATGGTAGTTTATATTACTCTTTTCCCTAAGTAACTTCGCTTATTAGTGTTATGTTCAAGGCTTTGATAAAGAGCTCCAATTTTAGACCCACCCTTAAATTTGCCTCTGTTAAACTTTGCATAGTTATAATTTTTTAACCCTATTTTCAAAAGGGATTTAGAGCCACTAAAATCACTAAACATCACAATGAAGACATTGAAATAGAAAAGCTTAAGAAATGCACTATTATCCAACAATTTTACCCACTCTTCAGCTTCCCAGTAAAGTCTCCAGCAATAAGAAAAGAAAATTGACGATGCCTAATGCCACATCACCACAGCGGTCTTACCTGGTTACTATACTCCCCAACTCTAAAAACCTCTTACAAAAAAGCCTAGCAGAATCTATTAAAAAAGAAAAAAAGAAAAAAAGATGAACGTCTCCAGCTGGAGCTGGCTTCTGTGTCACCTATCCGTCTCACTTTCAGCAGTCATTTGATGATATACACTTGCATCTATCAGGAGGCCAGCCTTTCTGATGTAATACTGAAGATACTCACTGTTTCGTATTAAAGACAGTGAAATCTAGTTTAGATCTATATGCTAAGGCATTTTATTCTCTTAACTGTGTAACAGAGACAGCCCCCAAAGAAGTGCTGCAACTTAACCTTACTTCAACATAAACTCTTGGTTGTGGTACCTTGGATCTACATTAACAAGTCACCAAAAAAAAAAAAAAAAAAAAAAAAAAAAAAAAAAAAAAAGCCTTACTGAAGTCATTATCTTCTTTCCTGAAACTGTTAGTAAGCACACATGCACTACATTTTCAAGCATCTTCTTTAGAAAAATCATCAGCAGAAATTTCTTTCTGATTTTAGTGTTAGAATAAATGAGCTTATCCTGACCAGTGGGCTTCAGTAATGGGAAGAGTTTTCCCTCATGATACCTATCTTTGGTAAAAATATAGACATCATAATATACATTGTGGTTAGAAGAATATCTTCATCCTTGGTTCCATTTTATAATTCCTACCACTCCTTCCCTCTGTATCACTCTTCTCTTCTACTTTTGTTACCTTCCTGACTTTTACATATGTTACCTTCCAAACATTTTATGTAATTACTGGGGTCAGTAAGTTTCCTACCTTATACTTTTCCCAATTAGCTGTTTAACAAATTTTTAATGCTTTAAAAATTATTGAAAAATGACTTTAATGACTACATAATGTGCTGTTATATTCATCATAGCTTCTTACCCTATTAGCGGATATTTAAGTTGCTAATGGGTTTTTTTCATCAATGAAAAATAATGATGCAAGAAAAAAAGCCATCTAAGACTTATCAAGGCTTATTACAGCAGAGAGAATCAATTATCATATGGTTTCACTTACTTGTGGAACATAAGGAATAACACAGAAGACATTGGGAGATGGAAAGGAGAAGGGACTTGGGGGAAATCAGAGGGGGAGACAAACCATGAGAGACTGTGGACTCTCAGAAACAAACTGAGGGTTTTGGAGGAGAGGAGAAGGGGGTTGGGTGAGCCCGGTGGTTGGTTATTAAAGAGGGCTCGTATTTCATGGAGTACTGGGTGTGGTGCATAAACAATGAATCTTGGATCACTAAAAAAAAAAAAAGACTTATTACTAAGATGGTTCTGTCACTACGTTTTATGGTAATTTGGCAAATTCACGTTTAAAAAATTATTCTGACAAGGGGGCACCTGGTAGTTCAGTTGGTTAAACATCTGACTCTTGATTTTGGCTCAGGTCATGATCTCAGGGTTGTGAGATCCAGCCCCACACTGGGCTCTGTGCTGGGCATAGAACCTGCTTAAGATTCTCTCTCTCCTTCTCCCCTCCTAAAAAATTTGACATAAATACTTTAGTAGTTAGATGATGAGAAATGTGTCTTTTTCAGGAATTAAGGAGTCTTCAATCTGTTCATTGTGGGAGGGAAGAACCTTCCATTGTATTTGTTTCCTTTTTTCAAAGTAGTCTAATCTTAAGTGATAGGTCAGTTTATAATTTTCTTTTTACTATCTACAATGTGGACCCTATTTCAGTCCCCAAATTCTAGCAATAGATAAACTTAGTTTAAGAGCACCTAGTACCCATTAGACCTTTGTGTTTTGGGAAATATAAGTACTACCCTAAGGAAGTTGATTTCAAACTTACTGGCTAGAATGGTCAGGTAAACCCTTTATTTGAAAAAGAGTAAGTTTCTATAGAACTTTTAAACTGTTACAGCAGATAAATCCTGCAACATATTTTCACCAAGCAAAGGGAAAACTAAATGGCCTTCCAAAAACATCAAGGACAAAAGATTTGACAGGCAATTCTGAATAGGGAACTAAGTGCTGTCTGCCTTTTTTATGCTCAAAACACAACACAAAAAAGTTTCCCACCATTGGTGTAAAAGGTAGAGGATGAAAGTGATGCAGAAATACAAGAGCCACTTTCACATAAAATACTTCTGAATTAAAAAAGAAAGCAAGTTTCATTGTTCTCCTATCCTCCTTCCCAAAGGAAAAAAAAAAATTTTTTTGCCAAGTTGCATCATTCAGGAATCAAAGCCTCCATTAAACTTCACTAACATGATATTACAAAATACTTTCAATATGTCATCTTTTGTTTGCCTTGTGAGAGATCAACACTAATATAAGGCTTCACAAAACATTAAGACCACCTGGTAAAATAGGCCTAAAGTTTTAAACATACAAAACTAAACCACAAAAAGACTCAAAGAAAATGGAAAATCACTTTATAATCCTGAGGTAAACACAATCTTTTTCTAAGCTTTACACAAAACCCGGAAATTGTAAAGGAAAAGATCTTATATAAAAATCATACACTTGTTAGGGAAAAATATCTGTGACATGTATGAAAGAGTTTTCAAAACACTTCCAGCATACCAATAAACCAGTAAGAAAAAGGTTAAAACACTGAGTAGAAAATTTAGCAAGCAGGGTACATGGATGGCTCAGTCTGTTAAGCGTCAGCCTTTGGCTCAGGTCATGATCCTGGGGGTCCTGGGATCCAATCCCGCATCAGTCTCCCTGTTCAGTGGGGATCCTGCTTCTCCCTCTCCCTGCTGCTCCCCCTGCTTGTGCTCTCTATCAAATTAATTAATTAACTAATTAAAACTTTAAAAAGAAAGAAAAGTCTTCAAGGAAATCTTACATAAAGACAAATTTAGCAAGCAACATACTCAATTTATAGAAAACATAAAAATAACATACAATACTGAAAAAATGCTCTAACTTACTACCAAATAACATGAAGAGAAGCAAGACTATTTTAATACCTAACCAATTAACAAAGACTAAACAAGTTAGTAAGTTAGATAAGATATGGGGAAAACAGAAACTGTAAACAGTGGAAATGTATATTATCATCCTTTCAGTGATTCGTTTTCTAAGTTTTATTTAAGTAATCTCTACACCCCACTTGGGGCTAAAACTCACAAACCCTAGATCAAGAGCCACATGTTCTGACTGAACCAGCCAGGCACCTCTTCTTTCAGTGATTTTTAACAACAAAATTCTACAGGCAGATAAGCTGTAACCATCCACCAATTTTCTTTCACTTCCTATTCATTTCATTTCTAAGAATTTATCTGATTGTAATATTCATATGAATATGAAAACATATACACATATGTGTAAGAACTGTTGATAGAACAACTTTTACAATATAAAATTAGAAAGTAGAAGGTCTACCAAGAGTGAATTTATTAAAATAAAAATTTGTAGTATTATAATTAATGCAACCATTAAAAAGACAGACTAGATCAACATGCTTTGACATGGAGAAATATCAATATATTTTTAAAAGCAAGACAAACATGTATAGTAAAATGCTATTTATATTAATTGACATGCAATACTAAAATTTTAGAGTATCTTTCAAATCTTAAAAAATACCAAAATTATATTTATCTTCTAAATTTTCAATGACCATTTATTAACTCTATAGTCAGCAGAAAAAATATTTTCTTTTCTAAAATAAAAATACAAACCCAATTTTAAGTATAGTATATGACTGATACAAATCCAATCATCTTCTGGATGACCAGTTTCTTCAAGACAAAGGGCCGAAAGGAGTCAGAAAAATATTTACTATCCGCGGTATGAGAAATTTACAGTGGAAAATTGACATTTTGATGAAAATCAGGCTTTGATGAGTCCACAATGCAGTAATTATGGTAATTATGTGATCCTATGGTTGCCCTGCCTCTTGGCTACTATATTCATCATATGGGTGGATGCAAAGATAACCATAACCCATCTATAGTAAGTTGCCCTCTCCTAGTTCTAATGGGGTGGAATTTCATTTAAAACACTGAAATCTATCACTAAAGACAGGTATCTGGAAAAAAAAAATCTAGAACTGAGAAGTAATTTCACTTTATGCCTGCCCAGAAAAAGGCACCAACATGGTTACAGGCAGCAGATTAACCTTCTGATGTAGACAATAAACTAAGAAGTGAGTCAATACACAATTTCTTCACAGGTTTCCTTCAATGATGTAACATCCCTCAAATTAGGAAACAAAAGCAACCACTACCATATTTGAAGATGAAAGTACTCTTTTTTTGCTTCCATCTAAAAGAAGCCACACCTTTGATAAAAAAGTGTGAAATGAAGTGAGTCAGCAATATGAATTCAAACACTGTGGGGAAATTAATATGCCTATTAGTATGTAAACATTCCTTTCACCAGCTACACTCATTCTGAGAAAAAAAAATCCTGGCTTTCAAAGACTGTTTTATCTTAATTCTGGAGGAGCCTAAAAGAGACAACATATATATAAACTTGACCAAGGCTCCATACTCACTTGGGCACCATGAGCCCCTGGTGGCCCCTTATTCCCTTTCATGAATAAGTAAGTAAAACTATTGGGTTTTGCCTCTTTGTTTTCCTCTATTCTCAAATTTTTAAAAAATAATTCATTTTTGCTTATTAAAAATACATATTCATCACATATCTATGCCTTTTATTTCACCCTAATTCTATGAAAAACAAAGGGATTTTACACCTCTATTGTTTTCCATTTTTAAAAACACTGAACAATTAAATATACATCCACTGTTACTTTTTAGTAGTAATTTTAGAAAATGTTAGTAAAGATACTGAGTTATCAACTAATCATATAAACAGCTGTCACTAACCCATGCATGATACATATTATATTACTTTGCCTTTCACTTTCACTTACATGTACTCTCAAAAAGTCCTCAGAAAAGTTTCTGAAATACTTTTTTACTTGAATGTTCTGTATGCCCACCTTAGGTAAAGTTAATCTCAAGGGTCAGATGCTGTATAGGCAGGGATGACTTCCCCAAAAGAAGATATCTAAGCTCCAAACTATTTCTGAAAAATCAATGCTTACACATGCAAGTATCTCTCAAAGGACCTAGGATTTCATATTCAGTGTAGGCTCAATGTCATGAAGTCAACTTAAAGTAACATTTTACAACATAAAACACATTTAGAACATTAAAAACATCTACCTCCTACTGTCAGAAGTTACACTGATGATTTTCCTTAGACTTTAGATGTGCAATTAAAAAAAAAAAAAACCCGAAACCAAAATTAAAACTACTCTTTTAAAAGCACACTGCAGTTTCAGGACCTTTAATGCAGCAGAGTGCAAAGTCACAGTCAGGACAGGGGCCAAGTTTCCTCCAACCTAGAAAAGCCAAAAGCTCTACCAAAATATCAAATTAAGATACCATTTCACTGTTCCATCAAACTTCCCAGTCAAAAAAAAAAAAAAAAAAAACCAAAAAAAACCCATCACATTCTTATCACACTTCAAATGCACAATATACTTTATATAAATGTTACTTATGTAGGCCAATAATACTTTGCATGGGCAGATCACTCTGCCACTTACAAAGTGATGTCATTTTCATACCTGATTTGAGCTTCACAAATACACCATCAAGTATGGCAACTGGCTATTATGTACAATGTACACATGGAAACAAGACAGAGTCACAAATCATGTGCTCAACATCATTAAACATCCTGATTCCCAATACAATGCTCTTTTTACAGTAATTTCATCATGATGGTAGTATGAACCAGACAGAAGGTTTTTAGGATAGTGATTTACGGACAAATACTAAAGAAAAATTAGATTTCTGACTTCCTGTAGTGAAGGAAGAAAATCTTTGCCTCACTTTATTCATTTTTAATACTTACTTCAAAAAACCAACTGGCCCTTAAACAAAGTTTCCACATATCAGACCTCCTTAAAAAAAAAAAAGAAGAAGAAGAAGAAAGAAAGAAAGAAAGAAAATTCCTAAACTTACCACTTACTTCCAATCCTTCCCCCATTATAGGGCTAAATTTCATCTTAGAACCCAAATTTAGAAACTTTTTTCAAATTTATCTGGTGCAGTATATTGGACATGACCTTTGAAACACACTAATATCTCTAATTTATTTTAATCTAGTCAAAACTGTAAAACTGCCTGCAAGGAAGTTCTTTAAAATGTAAGTTATTACATACATTATGGCAACTTCCTCACCTAACCGCACATAAACATGCAAACAATCCAGCCTCTAGTAGTTCTGCATTGTTAGATGAGTCTGCATATTCTGTTTTAAAATATCCTGGGCTTAACAGGCCTTGCTGCTCTGTCCATGTTCTTTACATGTCAGAAACTACTGCTCTAGGATCTTAGCAGTTCATACTTATCTAGCTTTTTTAAATCTTTAACTTAAGATAAGAATGCAACTACACAACTGAGACTATAATACTGTGTAACAAGTTAGTAAATCAAACATGTTCATCAATTATGTTTCTTATGCCCTGTAAATGGACTCAGATATCTAGTAAGATACTGAACTAACACAATAGACAATATATACAAAATTAAAAGATACAAAATAGCAAAAAGGAACTGAAACTTGAGGAGGAAGCAAAGCTTCAAAGAAAATAAAATATGAATACTAGAGCTTAAAAAACAAAGAAGCTTTAGAATGGATATTGTATTAAGACTTAATAGAAACTTGGGAGTTGAGGCTTAACCTCAATTTTTCAGGGCTGATAATTGCAAAAATACATAGAATATTCCTACAGAAGACCAATGTGACCCTTTCCTTAGGACAGAAAACAAAATGTGGGCTAAATAATATGCTTCTTACCCATTCATATACAACATATCAATAACAGAAAATAAAAGTAAACACAATCCAAAATATCAGTACCGTATAAAACATCGTAGTCAACATGATTTAATGAAAACAAGCCTTAAAAGTCCACATTTTATCATTGATTTACTTCTTTATTTCCACTGGAAATAAATTTAAATTTAAAATTCTCCTACCTCTAGATCTTTTCAGATTAATATGCCCATATTTTGTCACCTGATAGATTTACAGGAATAATCAACATTGCACTGCCTTAACTAAAGACTAAGCACTTTTCTCCTTGATTTTATCATGCAAAATGAAAATAGATTAAAATGAGACATGCAGATATTAAGAATTATTGTTATATCTGGGGTTTTTTTCCTTTTTAATCCAACAAATGCTTTTCTTGCCCCTTCCACACAAATAATTTAGGTTTAAATTGTTATTTATATAATCTGTTGATGCAGTAACAGGGTCTCTGTGTAGGTTCTTTGTTGTTTGTTTTTTAAAGCAATGTTTAAAGGACCTATTGAACTGCTGCACCTGTATCCTTTTTTTTTTAATTAAGTTCTTTTCCTTGGAAAATTTGGAAAATACCAGAAAATATAAAGAAAAAAGCCACTTACGGTTTCACCATCTGATCACTTTTATAACTATCTTCTGAGCTTATTTTTAGTAGACATGATCACTTCTGGTTCTACAGTTTCATTTACAAAATCAGAATTATACCATTTTCTAACCTGTTTTCACTTCAAAAGTATTTCCCACACCCCTGAATATTATTTAAGAATGGTTTTTATTTAGTAACTTCTTTAATTAGGATCCTATCTTTCGCTTAAAGGGTTAAAAATTACGCAATAAAATAATACCCTTGCTTTCTCCTATCCCTTCACCTTTATGATGAGAACTCAGCAAAGAATAGTAAACCATTGACACTAGCGTCCAAGGTGTGATAGATTGTATCCCCCTGAAAAATATGGGACCTAATAAGATTCAAACCTTAAACCCAAAATATGAAGCGCTAACAGACACAGTTCAAGCACTATCCAATGGAGGTAACCCTATTGGAGGAGGCAAATCTAAAATTCGCAGGACTCAAGTAAGTTACCTCTTCTAGCTACAAGAAAGCTCCCCTTCGTCTTTAAATAAAGCAATTGTGAAGCGGTGCAAACTTCACCCACTCAACTACCATAACTGACTGAGTTCGTTAAAATTGCCGCTCCCAATGGCAGAGATGGATTCATCAAAAAAAGATAAACATGTAGAGCACACGAGGAACTGTGTGGACAGCTGCTAGAGAGAAGTTATCGATTAAGAAGTGGGCCGCGTGAGGCGGAAAAGGATAGGAAGGGGATCTGATCATTATCAGCCTGGCGTATAAGCAGCAATCTCAGCTGCATTATTTAATATTTAATCCACCTATTCTTGGCATCACGGGGCTCAAACGTCACCAAGAGAGGGGCCTGCTGAAAAAACCGGCCGGGTGACGCACATCACATCTTACCATATGGATTCTCATCAATCAAGACCAAGAAGCGCCCAAGCCAGCCTTGTGAAAGAAGGGTCCCCCCGGCCATCAGCTCCCCCAGTCGCCTAGTACGCCGCTCCGGTTCGCAAGCAGGGATCGGAGGGTGCGAGACCTCCCGACCCTACGCCTCAGCGCCCGGCTCCAGACCACCCTTGCACCTGCTCCCGCCGGAGTCAGTCCCAGCCGGGGCAGTCCCAGCCTGGGCAGCCCCTGTCAGAGCAGCCCCTGCCTCAAAGACACCGCCTCTGCCCCCGCCACACAACTCAACAGCGGACAGGGCCCCGACAGGCGGCCGAGACTCCTCTCCCGGGGTCCCAACCAGCCCAGGGCCGTACCTCAACGGGCAGCGCCACCTCCGCCCGACTGTGTTGACTGTCGCGGTGGCGGCGGTCACAGCTCCGAGCACAGTGACGCCTCACTTAAAAACAACAACCTGCTCGCAGGCGTCCACAGCCGGGAGGCGGCGGCCGGCGGAGCGCCGCAGCGCATGCCGGGACTCGTAGTCCCTCCCGCTCCTCATGTAGGGCACGGGAGGAGGGAAGAACTACGACTCCCGAAGAGGAGCGCCGCCGGCCGGGGATGGCAGCAGGAAGCTAGGCAGGGCGGCTACGATCCTCACAACATCCGGGCCCCGGCGCGAAAGCGGCTCCGCGGCCGGTTGCTATGGAGACCACCACTCTGAAGGATTCGCGGTTTCACCCGGAGGGCGGCTCCCGGGATTAGGCGGATTAGTAGATCCCGATTGATCTTGCGAATGGTTCCTATTCTCTGCGGCTTTAATTGGATGTAGTAGAAAGGCCGCTCCTCTGCGCGCTCCCTGGTCGTCTTGCTATCCGCTGCCGGAGAAGACTGCGTTGGCCGAATAGTAGAGAAGATACCGAGAATGACCGAGTACGACTGGGTGGGTTTGGGCAGAGGGCTGAATGTTTTTGACAGCTGGTATTCCTCGCTATAAATTTGGGCGCCACGCACCGCCACTCGCCCCACCTCCAAGAAACACCTTTCTAGACAACCACTGGGCTACACAGACGTAAATGCATCGCGTTGAGCCAGAGTTGCCTCTGGAAGTATGAAATGACGGGATGATGTACAACTGCGGTGATGGCTTTAAATGAGAAAAACGTACCTTGTTAATTTTACATTTTCCTTACACTGCTTTGTTCAAAAAGGATAGGAGGGGAAAAAAGAATAATACAGTGCACTTGTATTCACTTTTGAGGGAAACGTAGCAAGTTAAGGTTTAGGGTTAAACAAGGTTCTGTCCCCCAATGTGGCACAAAAAAAAAAAAAAAAAAAAAAGATAAAAAGAAGCATTAACAAAGAGAATGATGGGCCTGAGCAGAAACAAAAAGGTGCCTCAAAATTAGACTTTGGGGGGGTTTTTTGCTTTTGGTGTTGTTATAGTTAACATCACCTGTGACACAACATCAAAAAAAGAAAAAAAAAACCTTAACTTTAAAACTACAGCTCCCATAAAGAGCATTTTTATCTCAATGACTTGTTCTTATTTATCTTTTAAAAATGTGTACATGTTTATAAGAAAGAGTTTGAAAAACCCCAGTGGATTGGCTTTCTCTAATTCCAGGGGAGCCTGAAAATTACATTAGTGGTCTTTACCACTAATATGATCTCTTTGTAGATTTTTATTCCTTTCAAGGCACTTTCACAGTCCAATTTTTTAAGACCTTCAATTTTAGAAGAATCATTTACACTTTTAATTAACCTTTTAATCCTTAATAATATTTGCTGATCCTGTGTGTAACCTGATAGGGCACTTAAAATAATCCTTCTATTGTTCTTTGTATAATTCTTCTATTGTTCTTTTAATTGTATCTAATTTGAACTCCACATTTTAAGAATATCAGATATGAAGAGGGTGAAACCCAAATAAGAAAACTGCAGTAACCTATGACATAAAGTAAAAGAATGAGTATTTTAGTTCTAAGTATGTAACAATTATCCTGGAAGTCAAAAAGATTCATGGTAGACCCTAACATTTCCTGATTGGGTGGTACAAATTATGCCAACAAAGTTTATCAGTTAATTTCTCTTGTTTCGACTAGATTTGGTTTACTGTAATTCTAACTTTCTGAAGAACCTCCATACTGTTTTCCAGACTGGCTGCACCAGCTTGCATTCCCACCAACAGTGTAAAAGGGTTTCCCTTTCTCCCCTTTCTCCATATCCTCACTGTCATTTCCTGACTCATTAATTTAAGCCATTCTGACCGGTGTGAGGTGGTATCTCATTGTGGTTTTGATTTGTATTTCCTGATGTCAAGTGATGTGGAGCATCTTTTCATGTGTCTGTTGGCCACCTGGATGTCTTCTTTGAAGAACTGTCTGCTCATGTCTTCTGCCCATTTCTTGATTGGATTATTTGTTCATTGGATGTTGAGTTTGATAAATTTGGGGTTTGTTGTTGTTGTTGTTGGTTTTTGTAGATTTTGGATACTAGTCCTTTATCTGGTAAGACATTTGCTGGTATCTTCTCCCATTCTATCGGTTGTCTTTTGGTTTTATCGACTGTTTACATTGCTGTGCAAAAGCTTTTTATCTTGATGAAGTCCCAATAGTTCATTTTTGCTTTTGTTTCCTTTGCCTTTGGAACATTTCTAGCAAAAGGTTGCTGGGGCTGCAATCACAGAGGTTGCTGCCTGTGTTCTCCTCTAGGATTTTGTTTTGTTTAAATTTTTTAAATTTATTTTTTAGTTTATTTTCAGCATAACAGTATTCATTATTTTTGCACCACACGTAGTGCTCCATGCAATCCGTGCCATCTATAATACCCACCACCTGGTACTGTGACCTCCCACCCCCCACCCCTTCAAAACCCTCAGATTGTTTTTCAGAGTCCATCGTCTCTCATGGTTCACCTCCCCTTCCAATTTCCCCCAACTCCCTTCTCCTCTCTATCTCCCCATGTCCTCCATGCTATTTGTTATGCTCCACAAACAAGTGAAACCATATGATAATTGACTCTCTCTGCTTGACTTATTTCACTCAGCATAATCTCTTCCAGTTCCATCCATGTTGCTACAAAAGTTGAGTATTCGTCCTTTCTTATGGAGGCATAATACTCCATAGTGTAAATGGACCACGTCTTCCTTATCCATTCGTCTGTTGAAGGGCATCTTGGTTCTTTCCACAGTTTGGTGACCGTGGCCATTGCTGCTATGAATGTTGGGGTACAGATGGCCCTTCTTTTCACTACGTCTGTATCTTTGGGGTAAATACCCAGTAGTGCAATTGCAGGGTCATAGGGAAGCTCTATTTTTAATTTCTTGAGGAATCTCCACACTGTTCTCCAAAGAGGCTGCACCAACTTGCATTCCCACCAACAGTGGAAGAGGGTTCCCCTTTCTCCACATCCCCTCCAACACATGTTGTTTCCTGTCTTGCTAATTTTGGCCATTGTAACTGGTGTAAGGTGATATCTCAATGTGGTTTTAATTTGAATCTCCCTGATGGCTAGTGATGATGAACATTTTTTCATGTGTCTGATAGCCATTTGTATGTCTTCATTGGAGAAGTGTTTGTTCATATCTTCTGCCCATTTTTTGATATGATTGTCTGTTTTGTGTGTGTTGAGTTTGAGGAGTTCTTTATAGATCCTGGATATCAACCTTTTGTCTGTACTGTCATTTGCAAATATCTTCTCCCATTCCGTGGGTTGCTTCTTTGTTTTCTTGACTGTTTCCTTTGCTGTGCAGAAGCTTTTGATTTTGATGAAGTCCCAAAAGTTCATTTTTGCTTTTGTTTCCTTTGCCTTTGGAGACATATCTTGAAAGAAGTTGCTGTGGCTGATATCGAAGAGATTACTGCCTATGTTCTTCTCTAGGATTTTGATGGGTTCCTGTCTCACATTTAGGTCTTTCATCCATTTTGCGTCTACTTTTGTGTATGGTATAAGAAAGTGGCCCAATTTCATTCTTCTGCATGTGGCTGTCCAATTTTCCCAATACAGTTGTTGAAGAGATTATCTTTTTTCCTTTGGATAGTCTTTTCTGCTTTGTCGAAGATTAGTTGACTATAGAGTTGAGGGTCCATTTCTAGGTTTTCTGTTCTGTTCCATTGATCTATGTGTCTTTTTTTGTGCCAGTACCATACTGTCTTGATGATTACAGCTTTGTAATGGAGCTTGAAGCCCAGAATTGTGATGCCATCAGCTTTGGTCTTCTTTTTCAACATTCCTCTGGCTATTCAGGGTCTTTAATGTTCCATACAAATTTTAGAATTATTTATTCCAGCAGCTCTGTGAAAAGAGTTGATGGTATTTTGGTAGGGGTTGCATTGAATGTGTAGATTGCTCTAGGTAGCATAGACATTTTAACAATATTTGTTCCTCTAATCCATGAGCATGGAACTTTTTTCCATTTCTTTGTTTCTTCCTCAATTTCTTTCATGAGTGTTCTATAGTTTTCTGAGTACAGATCCTTTGCCTCTTTGGTTAGGTTTATTGCTAGGTATCTTATGGTTTTTGGTGCAATTATAAATGAGATTGCTTCCCTAATTTCTCTTTCTTCTGTCCCATCGTTAGTATATAGAAATCCAACTAATTTCTGTACATTGATTTTATGTCCTGCCACATTGCTGAATTCCTGTATGAGTGCCAACAATTTGAGATGAAGCCTTTTGGGTTTTCCACATAGAGTATCAAGTCATCTGTGCAGAGTGAGAATTTGACTTCGTTGCTGATTTGGATGCCTTTTATTTATTTTTGCTGTATGATTGCTGAGGCTAGGACTTCTAGTACTGGGTTGAACAATAGTGATGATAGTGTTCCTCCTGTGTTCCTAACCTTAGGGGAAAAGCTCTCAGTTTTTCCATGTTGAGATTGGTATTTACTGTGGGCTTTTCATATATGACTTTTATGATATTGAGGTATGTTTTCTCTATCCCTACACTGTAAAGAGTTTTAATCAAGAAAGGATGCTGTACTTTGTCAGATATTTTTCTGCATTATGAGGATCATATGGTTCTTGTTCTTTTATTAACATAGTATATCGCATTGATTGATTTGCAGATGTTGAACCACCCTTGAAGCCCAGGAATAAATCCTACTTGTTTGTGGTGAATAATCCTTTTAATGCATTGTTGGATCCTATTGGCTAGGATCTTGGTGAAAATTTTGGCATCCATGTTCATTAGGGATATTGGTCTGTAATTCTCCTTTTTGGTTAGGTCTTTGTCTGGTTTTGGGATCAAGGCAATGCTGGCCTCATATAATGAGTTTGGAAGTGTTCCTCCCATTTCTATTTTTTGATACAGCCTCAGAAGACTAGGTGTTACTCCTTCTTTAAATACTGGATAGAATTCCTCTGGGAAGCCATCAGGCCCTGGACTCTTGTTTGTTGGGAGATTTTTGATTACTGCTTCAATTTCCTTGCTGCTTATGAATCTGTTCAGGTTTTCTATTTCTTCCTGTTTCAATTTCAGAAGGTTATATGTCTCTAGGAATGTATCCATTTCTACCAGATTGCCTAATTTGTTGGCATATAGTTGCTCTTAATATGTTCTTATAATTGTTTGTATTTCTTCAGTGTTGGTTGTGACCTCTCCTCTTTCATTCATGATTTTATTTATTTGGGTCCTTTCTCTTTCCTTTTTGATAAGCCTGGCCAGGGGTTTATCAGTCTTTCAAAGAACAAGCTCCTAGTTAAGTCGATCTGTTCTATTGTTCTTTTGGTTTCTATTTAAGTGATTTCTGCTCTAATCTTTATTAATTCTCTTCTCCTGCTGGATTTAGGCTTTATTTGT
Source organism: Mustela putorius furo (assembly GCF_011764305.1). NCBI lineage: Eukaryota > Metazoa > Chordata > Mammalia > Carnivora > Mustelidae > Mustela > Mustela putorius. The sequence continues at coordinate 626,310 of NW_025421437.1, forward strand.
TGTTCTTTCTCCAGCTCCTTTAGGTCTAAGGTCAGGTTGTGTATTTGAGACCTCTCTTGTTTCTTAAGAAAGGCTTGCATTGCTATATGCTTCCCTCTTAGAATCGCTGTTGCAGCATCCCAAAGGTTTTGAACAGTTTTTTTTTTCATTTTCATTTATTTCTATTAATTTTTTAAATTCTTCTTTAATTCCCTAGTTGACTGATTCATTCTTTAGTAGGATGCTCTTTAACCTCCATGTATTTGTTTTCTTCCAAATTTCCTCTTGTGATTAAGTTCAAGTTTCAAAAGAACTATGGTCTGAAAATATGCAGTGAACGATCCCAGTCTTTTATTACCAGTTGAGACCTGTATGCACTGTGAAATGATTACCATAATAAGATTAGCACATTCATCACCTCACATAATTAAAGTTATTTTGTGGTGAGAACATTTAAAATCTACTCTCTAGCAACTTTCAAGTATATAATAAAGTATTGGTAACTATACTTATCATGCTGTACATTAGATCCCTTGAACTTATTCTTCTTATAACTGGAAGTTTGTATTCATTGACCAACATCTTTCCATTTCCCCCATCCCCTGGAAATCATCATTCTTCTGTTTCAATGAGTTTGACTTTAAAATTTTAGATTCATATATATGTGAGATTCTCATATTCTTTGTCTGACTTAGTTCACTAAGCATAACGCCCTCCATGTTGTCTGAAATGGCAGGATTTCCTTCTTTTTTATGGATGATTAATACTTATGTATGTATATATACATGAGAATATAGTATACTACATCTCTATCCATTATTGCATTAATGGACACATAGATTGTTTCCATATCTTTGCTATTATTGTGAATAGTGCTGCAACAAACATGGGGGTGCAGATATCCCTTTGAGATACTGATTTAACTTCCTTTGGGCATATACCCCAAACTGGGATTGCTGGATCATATGGTAATACTAATTATAATTTTTTGAGGAATCTCCAAACTGTTTTCTATAGTGACTGTACCAGTTTGCATTCCCACAAACAGTGCACAAGGGGTTTCCTTTTCTTCATATCCCTGCCAACACTTATTTGACACAAGCCATTCTAATACAGGCATGAGGTTGTACCTCACTGTGGTTTTAATTTGCTTTTCTCTGATAATTAATGATGTTAAACAACTTCTCATGTTCCTGATGGCCATTTGTCATCTTGTCTGGAAAAATATCTATTCAGATCCTCTGCTCATTTTTAATCACGTTATGTTTTGTTACTGCATTGTATGAATTCCTTGTATATTTTGGATACTAATCCCTTATCAATATGATTTTCAAATATTTTCTCCCATTATGTATGTTGTCTCTTCATTCTGCTGACTACTTCTTTTGCTGTGCAGAAGCTTTTCAGTTTGATGCAGTCTCACTTGTCATTTTTGCTTTTGTTGCTTATGCGTTTGTTGTCATATCCAAAAAATTTATACCAAGAACATCACAGAGCTTTCCCCCTGTGTTCTTTTCTAGGAGCTTTGTGCTTTCAGGTCTTACATTTAAGTCTTTAATTCATTTTGAGTTAATTTTTGTGAGTGGTATGACAGGGTTGGTGCTAATTTTAATTTTTTTCCCAAAATTTTATAATTGAGAATGATTTGATATGTTTGTATTTTAGGACAAGAAATGTGCTTCAGCTTCAAATTCAGGAACAGAAGTGAAACCTGAACAAGTTCCTCCTTGTGTGAATCCTGGAAATCCTGTGTTTTCATGTATGTTGGACCCAAAGACACTCTATACAGCTACCTCACTATCAAAACCTAAGATGATTATGTATAAAACCAATTCAAGTAATTATGGTGAATTTTTACCTAAGCCACAGTTTTTTCCCTGCAATTATACTCCAAGAGACCAAGTATTTTCAAACCATATCAGAGCTACTGGATTTTATCAAAATAACTCTCTAAACACTACACCTGATAGAACCAGAACCCTTGATTTTCCTAATTTTCAACGTACTCTATGAAAATATTTTCCTTTGCATATTTAGGAGAAAATTACTCAGGAAAAGTGCATTTTAAATCTAAGACTAGAATACCAAACTTGAAATATAAAAGTATTTGAATTAGTTAAAAAAAATACTTTAAGAAATAAAACATTTCAACTGATACCTGAATAACAGTGACTTCTTAAATAAAAATGTGTTCAAAATAGAATAAAAAGAGACATGTTTTAGTAAATCTTGGCTTTATTTAGTACATATTCTCCAAAAGTTGCAAAAGGCTCTCAAATTAGTGTTTTCATTTTCGTTGGGTAAATACTCAGTAGTGGATTTATTAGGTCATATGGTAATTCTATTTCTAATTTTTGAGTAACTTCCACAGTGTTTTCCACAGTGGCTGTACCAGTTTGAATTCCCACAACAGTACCTGAGGGTTCCTTTTCACCCACATCCTCACCAACACTTGTTATTTCGTTTCTTTGGCACCAGCCATTCTGATAGGTATAAGGTAATATCTCATTGTGGTTTTGATTTGCATTTCCCTGATGATGAGTGATATTGAGCATCTTTTTGTGGGTCTGTTGGCCATTTGTATGTTTTCCTTGGAGTTATGTCTGTTCATGTCTATTTTCAATTTTGAAATCTGGGATCGTGATACCTCCAGTTTTGTTCTTTTTCAAGAATGCTTTGGCTATTTGGGGTCTTCTTGGTTTCATACAAATTTTAGGATTGTTTGTTCTAGTTCTGTGAAAAATGCTGTTGGTATTTTTATAGAGATTGCATTAAATTCATAGATTGCTTTGGGTAGTGGACATTTTAACAATTTGTTCTTCCTATCCATGAGCATGGGAGATTTCCCACTTGTTTGTGTTATCTTCGATTTATTTCATCAATATTTTATAGTTTTCAGAATACAGGTCTTTTCTCTCTTTGGTTAGGTTTATTCCTAGGTATTTTATTATTTTTGGTGCAATTGTAATGAGATTGTTTTCTTTTTTAAATTTTTTTTTAAAGATTTTATTTATTTGAGAGAGAGAGAGCATGAAAGGGACGAGGGGCAGAAGGAGAAGCCGGCTCCCTGATGAGCAGAGGGCTTGATGTGGGACTTGATCCTGGGACTCCAGGATCATGACCTGAGCTGAAGGCAGTTGCTTAACTAGCTGAGCCACCCAGGTGCCCTGGGATTGTTTTCTTAATTTCTCTTTCTGCTACCACATTATTGATTTATAGAAATGCAACAGATTTCTGTGCACTGATTTTGCATACTGTGACTCTCCTGATTCATTTATCAGTTCTAGTTTTTTTGGTGGAGTCTTTAGGGTTTTTAATATATAGTATCATGTCATCTGCATACAGTGGAAGTTTTACCTCTTCCTTACCAATTTGGATGCCTTTTGTTTCTTTTTCTTGTCTAATTGCTGTGGCTAAAACATCTAGTACTATGTTGAATGGTGAGTAGATATCCTGTCTTGTTCCTGATATTATGGGAAAAGCTCTCAGTTTTTCCTCATTGAAGATGATGTTAGTTCTGAGTTTTTTTTTATAGGTAGCCTTTATTATATTGATGTCTCTTCCCACTAAACTTATTTTTTGAGGGTTACCATGAATGAATATTGTACCTTGTCAAATGTTTTTTTCTATATCTTTTAAAATGATCACATTGTTTTTATCCTTTCTCATATTGATATAACGTGTCATATTGATTAGTTTGTGAACATTGAACCACCTTTACATCCCAGGAATAAATCCCACTTGATCAGGGAGAATGATTTTTTTTAATGTATAGCTGGATTTGGTTTACTGATATTTTTTTGAGGATTTAAGCATCTATGTTCATCAGAGATATCTCTCTCTCTCTCCCTCTCTCTCTCTCTCTCTCTCTTGTTTAGTGACTTTATCCGGTTTTGGTATCAGGGTAATGCTGGCCTCATAGGATGAATTTGGAAGCTTTACTTCCTCTTCTATTTTCTGGAATAGTTTGAGAAGAATAGTATTAACTCTTCTTTACATGTTTGATAGAATTCACCTGTGAATCCAGAAATGACTCTATTTTGCACTTGTTTCTTTTTTTAACATGTTTGCTAAGCAGCTTTTTATGATGTGATTTATCATATATCTGCTTGTAAGGAGAGTGAATTTTCATATAACCTATCATCCCCTTAGACATGCTCACTCAATTTCTACTTATGAATTAATAGTAAGTAGGCAGTCTGTTTGGTTCAGTCTCCTGAGCTTGGTTAATGCGAATCTGATACTCTGAGATGGGTCAGCTCTTGATAGGTCTTTGTCTGAGGGAGGGAGACTGAGCCAGATCAGTTCAATAAGATAATGAAATACAATTTTCTGAGTCCTTTTGAGAGGACTCAGATAGTATGTGTAAAAATCGTTTGCCCATAGGATGCCTGGGGGGGCTCAGTCATTTAAGCATCCAACTCTTGGTTTCAGCTCCACTCATGATCTTGTGGCCATGAGATAGAGCCCCGTGTCAGGCTCGGCACTCAGCACTTATCCCCCCTCTTTCCCCCTGCTCTTCCCCTCACTTGCTTTCTCTCTCTCTCTCTCAAATCCATCAATCTTTGAAAAAATATATTTTGCCCTTTTTGCCACATGGATGAAACTCACTGGAAAGTACTTGACTTGCTAGTGACCAGTGGCCTCTCCTTCACCTAACGTTAAGCAGGTTCCTTTAAGCCACTCTTTCAACTGGGCCTGATACTTGGGCATTGTCCTTAAGAGCTCAGTTGTTAGCAAGAATACTGCTAAGTTGGTTTAGCCAGAATCCCCATCATCAGTTTTTATCACTCTCAATATCTGACCAAATTCTTCATCCCCCACAATCTCCCAGATGATACCCAGTCAACCTTGACTGCTTTCAGCAATAATCCTGATAATTCAGCTTAGCCAGAATCTCCCTACCCTTGATGTTTCCTTTTAGTAATTTTCCAACCACTGACAACCCCAGCCTTCAACCCAACTTGCCCCTTAACTATAAATCATCACTTGTCCATTGTCCATGCTATATTAGGAACTGACCCCAGTTCTATACTGAGGTCTCTTTTCATATACTGCTATAGTTCCCACGTGAAATCTGTTTTTACTGCTCTACTGTCCAGCTCTAGTTTTCCTTGACTCTAGGAAACCAGGACAGGATATGTTTATACATACATATCGCCCTTGCCCCACAAGGATGACAAGATGCCCTGGTTCAGATGCATCTTCTCTCTCTTCTCTCTCTTTATTTTCACAAGTCTACACACTTATATACGCTTACATGACCAATCAGCGAGCAGGGTACAGGAGGGAGCGAATCAGGCTGTGCACCTAAACGAACAACTTCACTAGCAACCAATGCTGTTTACTTCCTCTTTGGGCATTCTGCTTAGTCTCACGAGGCAATCCTAACCTGGCAACTAGCCAGGTGCCATCTTTTAATGGCGGAGGCCGCCCTGGCCAGGGGCCTGCCTCTGACACATACATACATATGTGTTTACTCTCCATTTAGGTCTTAGACAGTACTTATCTATTAGCAGTATTATTTTTACTTGTCAGTAAAGAGCTAAAATATATAAAAGAAAAATTATATCAAACCTGGTCTGAGACAAACCATTTTTGCTTGATGTAATTCACAAACCTCTTTCTGGGAGGAAAGAAATGAGCATTCTTCATAAAATGCTTAAGTACTTTAATGAGATAAAAACAGGTTCTGTGAATCTAGCTGACTCTCAAGTGACTATCAGTCAAAGGGCAAGTAGAATATTAGAAAATATTTTATTTTTAAATTAAATCTGACAATAATTATTTACTATTACTATAAAACATCCATAGCAAAAATGGACTAGTCATGCTCTTTCCTTTGTAATCAATATTTTGATATAGTTTTGATATTTATTCATAGATAAATTTGTCAAAAAGTTGTCTTTATTAATAATCAGGTATACTCTGTATTTATGTATGGCAATCACACAGTAGTGGGAGATTAAATATCCCTTCAGTTTACATTTCTGTAACAGCTACGTTTAGCTTATTATCCACTTAGTATCTTGAAATTAATTTCAATCAAATAATTGACATTATGAAAAAACTAAGGGACTACCATAAGAATTTTTTTCTTATCTTTTATTCATGGGCCTTAGTAATAATTAGCACTATTGTTTGGGAGGTATGTTTTCATCATAAAGGACATAAAGGACATAAAGGAAATGTTGTAGCAATATCTCAACTCTATCACTACTTCAACTTAAGACAAAAAGTCCCTTGCAAACAATAGGAGATTGCTCAAAAGAGGTCAAGTATTTTGTGAATACAAATTTGTCTGTTGAGTAAATATAGTCCAAGACTTTATTTAGAAAATAGGGCCAAAAATATGAATAAATAACTAGTTAACACTATCCCTTTTTTCCACTAAGGATTGATCTTCTGTCCTTAGGGTAGCTATTGGTTGTACTCTTTTTTGGGGGGTGGGTGGATGGTAATAGGAAGAGCCTGAAGAAACACTAGGTTGGTTAACATATTTTGAATATCAAACTGGTTTTTGACACACATGGAGACCCATCTTTATTTTGGTAATGTTTATTTTTTAAAATAACAAACCATAAGAAAAAGCAATTCTATCTTATTAGAAGGTCTATTAACTGGACAAGGCTGCTATGTAATTTATCTAAGGTTGCTTTATAAAAGTAAGTCTCAAGGTTGCTGAACTAGGATACCCTTACAAATTCAAAAAAAAATATTGGTTTAAAAAAAAAAAGAAGAATGAAGCTGTTTTATGGTCCATTTGAATGACATCAGATTACCAAATACTAAAAAAACTTACTCCTAAATATTGTGTTTTGTATTTCTAAAAATCCTCTAAATATAATCAGACAATTGCGATAATTACTATATACAAAAGGGAAGCTGTACTGGTTTTGCTTAATGCTTGCCTCATTGCTGTGGTACAACACAAACAGTGGTACAATCCAATGCCAGTATCTTAACATTCTATGTTAACATTTGCTGTCTTTTTCTTTCTCCTGTTATGCTTGAAGCTACTAGAAAATATCTCATTAGAAAACTTACCTTCACCCGATATTATGAAATATAATCCATGCTTTGGAAAACACTACATACAACTAAAGTCAAAAATAAGGTCTTCTTAAACAGGGTGCCTGGGTGGCTCAGTTTGTTGAGTGTCTGCCTTCACATGATCCCAGAGTTCTGGGATCAAGTCCTGAGTTGGGCTCCCTGCTCAGCAGAGAATCTGCTTCTAACCTCTAGCTTTGCTCTTACCCCCTGCTGCTCATGCTCTTCCTCTCTCACTGTCTCAAATAAATGAATAAGATCTTTAAAAAAAAAAGGCGGGGCGTTTCCAAACAGTTGTTTTGCTAGGTTGAACTGGTCTACCCTCCCACAGTGTGATGGAGAAGTAAAGGTTTTGTGCTTTGAATACTAGGTGAATATCAGTACTGATTATACTAAGGTCAGTCATTCAATTAAGTAGTACATTTAATTTAAAATATAACATAGTCTTCTATTTTCAAATTTTACTTTGTCAGAAATGAGTCAGTAATGTCCTAGTACTCATCACACCAAGAAATATTTTGTTAGTTATAGGGGTGAGCTGATTTTAGTAACAGCAACAACAACAACAAAATATATATGTAATTAATCCATGTATTGAAGCAGCAAAGAATTAAATCATTCTTAGTTTGATTTACTCATTCAGAAACCATTCAAATCAAACATTTCATTTTCTATAGATTTATAATATTTTGCCATCTACAGAACTAGAGAATGAAAAAAAAAAAGTGATTCTGCACAATCAGCCGTAATATTTACAAAGATTCCTAATGCCTCCATTTATTTTTGAAAGACTTAAAACAATACCTAGTACAATACCTAGTTGCTTCAGCAGTCATTAGGATTTTAGTTCTGTTCCTTGAATTATCTTCCGAATCTTCTCAGCATCATTTTGTACAATTTTATTGGATGGATCAATCTTAAGTGCAGCTTCATAATCCTGGAGGCCTATATTTATATTGCAATGATGGTCAGTAAAATTAGTATTTTATAAAAACTTGTGTTATCTAGATGATATTTTTTAATAAAAATAACCTCTAAGAACATGGTTCAGGACAAGTATCAGATTTTAAATCTGATTATCATTTTCACAAATATGTCTCTATATAGTATTTCTTAAAAGATTGCAGAAATTTTTCAGTGACTTCAGGAATAATTATAATCATTATATTCAGGATTCAGTAAGAAGCAGTTTTGGGGTTTTTTTGTTTTTGTTTTTGTTTTTTAAGCTTTTTAAATGCATTTAATCTCTACCCCTAATGTGGGGCTCAAACTCATGATCCCAAGATCAAGAGTTGCACACTTTTCAGACTGAGCCATCCAAGCACCCAAGAAGCAGTTATTTTAAGTTCAAGTACAAATAAACTGACAGCTTAAGCTCATTAAAGCATGAAAAGACTCAATAAAACTCACTATAAAAAAGACATTTTTATTACCTCAATGAGAAAGTAATACATGGCATCTTATTTAGAAATTCTAGATTTAAAAAAATAATTTTGGTAGTCTCAATTCATACTTTATATAATTCATAGACTACAGTTTGTGTTTTTTTCTATAGTTGTCATATATACAGAATTCCTTTGAGGAAACTTAATTTAAAAGGAAAGCATTGTGGACTGTATGTTAAATAAATATAAATGAGTCTAAGTTTTTACCAACATAAGGAGTGGGAAAATTTCTTTGAGTAAGAAGACTTGAGTTCTAAGTGCTACTTATTTGCCATGCCACTTAAGGTAAATCACTTAACTTCTCTAAGCCTCCATTTTCTCATCTTTAAAATGAAGAGTACTTTTAGCTCAAAAAAGTCTATGATGCTACAATTTCTAAAGAATGCTTTATATTGGGGCACTTGGGTGGCTCAGTGTGTTAAAGCCTCTGCCTTCGGCTCAGGTCATGATCCCAGGGCCCTGGGATCGAGCCCCACATCAGGCTCTCTGCTCTGCGGGGAGCCTGCTTCCTCCTCTCTCTCTGCCTGCCTCTCTGCCTACTTGTGATCTCTGTCTGTCAAATAAATAAATAAAATCTTAAAAAAAAAAAAAGAATGCTTTATATTATTTCATTCCTGTCCTGATAATTTTTAACTTCATGAAGCTGGTTAAGAGACTAAAAATAAAGGGTGGGGCACATAAATCTAATTGGAATGCTTTGTTTAAAAAAATCTCCTAAAAAATGTCAGAAACAAGTTTAAAAATGTATTCAGAAATAATAAAACCTTATAGACTAGCCCATTCCCTGGTAAGGCATCATCAGGGATATGCCTCGAGGTCTTGAATAAAGGAAAATTGTCTGGTCCTCTGGGTAAGGAGGCATGAAGAGCATTAAAGATAAAACGCTAACTACTACAAAATTTTGCTTTTGAAGCAACATGAATTAAAGCAAAAAGTACCTAAATACATTAAAAATGAAAAACAATAAAAAATAAATGTTATGGCTTCTATACACATGAAGCTGAAACAAAAGTTAGTACAGTCTCACAAACATAAGCAATGATCATACACTGTGATAGATCAGTTGTTTCTGAGCTTGTGTGTCTGTCTGTATGACCAAAGTAGTTCATTTTAAATTTCCATCATATCTTAAGTGACTCTTTTATATCCTTTATTACACATCTTTCCATAAAAAAGTTGTCTGGATACTGTAGCATTTTCCTACACCTAAACTTGTTCATATCTTGTCTTAACTGCCTTCTACAACAATAAATTTTTTAAATACTTAAAAATCATTTTTATCACATAAACTGCAAAGAATATATTAAATGCTAAAAATATAAAACAGTGGAGTCCTAAAAAAAATATGATCTTAAATAATTCCAGCGATTTTTTTCAGAGTATAACTAGGAACTCAAAACATTTCTATCAATTTCTTACCTTCTATGTATAATTCCAGTTGACAGAATGCTGTCCCACGTCGTATATATGCCTTCATTCTTCCATTAGCATTGTCTGCAACGGGTGGTGTCAATAACTCTAGTGCCTTACAGAATAAAATAAGGGAATTTAAACTCGGGCAAAAACATGATAAAAATCTTAACTTTAAAACAAGCATCAGGGGCGCCTGGGTGGCTCAGTAGGTTAAAGCCTCTGCCTTCAGCTCAGGTCATGATCTCAGGGTCCTGGGATCAAGCCCCGCATCCGGTTCTCTGCACTGTGGGGAGCCTGCTTCCTCCTCTCTCTCTGCCTGCCTCTCTGCCTACTTGTGATCTGTCAAATAAATAAGTAAAATCTTTAAAAAAAATTTAAAAAGCATCAAGTCTCACCCACCAAAATTTTGACTTAACTGGCACAGAAATTTATCAAATACTTGTATTTGTGTTGAACTTAAGGAATTGTTCAATTGTTCCTATACCAGATGCATAGCTTTTCTCCAAAGTGGTGATTTGGTTTATCATTTGAAACCTTTACAGCTTTATCTTTATTAGCAGGAGTGATTAAAAACATTGGAGGTCTTTGCATTCAAATTGGGTGATCCCATTCATTCATTCAATAAATATTTGTGCACAGAATGGTTCTAGTAAAAGGAAAACTGGATCATAAAAATACTGTCAGATCTTTTAATAGCTTAATGAGATCAAAGCAGGAGGATATGGTTATTTCCTTCACATTTTCAATCTAAAGGAGCCACATGAGAGATTTTTGCATATGATTTTCCCCTAAAACAGATTACTCTGACATGGAAGAAAAAAAAAAGAGAGAGAGAGAAAACTGAAGTTTAAGATAATGACATGATATTAATAATAAAATTAGAATATACTAGGTTTATTCTGATAATTGGGAAATTAATGTAGAGCTATCCTTCTACTGTGCAGGTCGTAGTGATAATAAGAAAAAATCAAGTTTTCTTCTTTCAAACTTTAAGTCTGCAAAACTTTAATAAGATAAAGGGTAAGCACAAACTGACAAGCATTTACTAATTTCCTTGTGAACTTCAACTGATACATACCAAGGCAATATAGTGTCTTAAAGTCTCCAAAAAAACATCAGTTTCTTGTTGATTCAAAAAAATCTCTTTTTTCAGTTAAAAAAAAAGTAACTAACAAGATGACTCTTAAAATCCTTGCAACTCAAGTATATAAATTTAAAAAAAAAGATTAAAGGCATCATTTAAATCAATAAACAAGAGGATAACAATTTTAAAGCACCATATATAAATAAATAGATATATATACCTTAGAAGAATCTTCAATAGCCTTGTGTAAGTTTTTTAGTTTTAGGTGGCAAGCAGCCCGATTCAAATACAATAGTGGAATCTTGTTATTTAGTCTTATGGCTAAGTTGTATGCATTAATAGCTGCCAAGTAGTTTTCTTTTGCAAACAGTTTGCTAGTAAGACAAAAAGAGAAAAGGAAAACAATGTAATATTGAAATAAAAACACAGAAATAATATCTAATGGTATGTGGCAGAGGAGATGGCTCACCTCCTTTTCTATTGCCTGTACATTAGACTTCGTTCCAAGGCTGCACCAGCTCCATCTTTCCCCTACATACATCAGCATGTAATAGATCTGAATGGGACTGACTTCGACCCCACCTCCAAGGGTACTCATCTGTAGTTTAACCAGTAAGCATATTTCTACCCTGTTAACTAACTACAATGACTGACTTGGGGAGAGGTTTATGACCTAAACTGGTCAATTCAGAATGAAGCCTATGACTTTCCAAAGTTGGAGAATGGAAAGTTGGAAAAACTCCTCTTACTGGATACAAGTGAAGAAAACACACTGCCCAAACTGTTAGTCACCATGTTTAACACCATGGGAACAGCTAGCACTAGAATAAAGCTGATATATGGAATTATGAAAAGAATAAAAAGGCAGATAGAAACTGAGTCCTTAGTGATACAGTTAAGCTGCTGGATCAAGTTTTACCTGAAATGCAACATGCCTTTAGCTTTTTTAGTCATATAAGCCAATAAATTCCTTTAACATAGAGCCAGTTTAAATTGGGTTTTTTTGGTTACTTGCAAACAAAAGCATCTAATAGATCAAGTCTTCCAAAATTCTCTTCAAATAGATGTTCACAGTTAAAGGATTTAGTTAAAATGTAAAGTGTTTATTTTTATATATATAATTCTTAGAATTTTGAAAAACACATAAACATAAGGAATATAGGAAATACCAAATATAAATGTACCATAAAACACTTTGTATTCACTTCCAGTTGATTGTACTGCATACTGTACAGTTCTAGAACACGATGACATCAAAAGTAAAAGCACCCAGTACATCATTAGTAAAAGGGAAGATGACACCACTGTGACATCTAACCTAAGCCTGACTTAAGTTTAAAATAACCTGTACAGGGACGCCAGGGTGGCACAGTGGGTTAAAGCCTCTGCCTTCAGCTCAGGTCATGATCCCAGGGTCCTGGAATCGAGCCCCACATCGGGCTCTCTGCTCAGCAGGGAGCCTGCTTCCTCCTTTCTCTCTCTGCCTGCCTCTCTGTCTACTTGTAATCTCTGTCTGTCAAATAAATAAATAAAATCTTTAAAATAAAATAAAATAACCTGTACAAAAAAACAAATAAATAAATAAAAATAAAATAAAATAACCTGCACAAACTGGAAAAGCTAATTCTCTGGGAACAGTTTATTTTTCTGAAGTGCCTCATATCAGCTAAGATATTTTTGAATGCAAGTAACGGACAGAATTCCAACTCCAACTGGTTTAAACAAATAAGGAAATAAATTACCTCACATTTAAAAAGTCCAGACCATGGAAAGTCTCTGTGCCCAATGAAATCACCAGCTTGAGGATGTTATCCTAAGGCTTAAGGTTCCTTTCATTTCTCCATTCTACTGTACTCAGCAACTACTTCATCCTAGGGCTGATCTGATCTGCCTCATAGGATGTATGGTGGCCACATAATTTAAGGTGCCACATTCAAGCACAATATTCATTCAAAGAAAATGGGATAGTATCGTCTGACATACGCTCCTTGAGGGTGAGAAAACCTTTCCCAAAAATCTCCTGGTTTACCTCCTTTCCCATCACACTGACCAAGAGAACAAACCCTTAAAAAAATATTTTGCCTTAATAAAACCACCAAGTCTCTCCTTCTCTTCCTCAGTCTCTCTCCCCCTCTAACTTTCTCTCCCCACCTTTATTCCTTAGTACTACAAATTGCTGTTTGGGGGCACTTATGAAAATTCAACAATATGATTATCTTTTCGTATTAAGAAATGGAGACATACTATTTTTACAAAGTTGTTTTTGTTGTTGTTATTTTTACAAAGAAACCTCTAATTTGTGCCAGGATTTTTGAAACCAGTCTCCTTCTCCCGATGGACATTTAGAGTTTTTGTTTCCCAATACTTTGCTTGTATAAACAACATTACAGTACATATTTTTGTTCATCTAGCTAAAAATAAAACAACACAAACAGAAAAACCTCACCAACAGTGTAAGGAAAACAAACCTGATTTGTTGAAGTCAATCAGAATTTATCCTGGGACTTGGGAAAGGTCCCCATCTAAGTCACAAGGGTAAGTTCTACATACCTAAACGAAATAGGGTCTCAGCCAGTGAGAATAAAGGGAGACCATACATTTTGGCCAGATAACCAATAGTGTCTACTACCAGCCTTTTTTAAGACTTGTGATAAAATATATATAACAAAATTTACCATTTTTAACCATTTCTAAATGTATAGTGGCACTAAGTGCATTTACATTGTTGTCAACTATCACTAATATCCATCTCGAGAACTTTTTCATCTTCTGAAACTGAAACTCTGTACCCATTTAAACATTAACTCCCCATTCCCTCCTATCTTTGACAACCACCATTCTATTTTCTGTTCTATGAATTTGACTGGTCTAGGTACCTCACGTAAGTGGAATCATGCAGTATTTGTCCTTTTGTAACTGGCATATTTCACTTAGCATAATGTCTCCAAGGCTCATCCATGCTGTAGTGTATAACAAGAGTTTCTTCCTTTTAAAAGGCTGAATAATATTCTGTTGTATGGATATACCACATTTTGTTTACCAAAATACCCATCAATGAGCACCTGGATTGCTTCCACCTCCTGGCTATTATGGATAATGCTACCATGAACAGGGGTGTACACATACCTGTTTGTGTCCCCTGATTTCAATTCCTTTGTGTATACACCCTGAAGTGGGATTGCTGGATGACATGGTAATTCTATTTTTAATTTTTTAAGGAGCCTTCATACTGTGTACCATCTTCCATTCCCACCAACAATGTTCGACGGTTCTAATTTTTCCATATCCTCACCAACACTTCTTATTTCTGGTTTGTTTTTTTTAGAACAGCCACTGTAATGTGTGTAAAGTAGTATCCCATTGCAATTTGGATTTGCATTTTCTAAATAATTAGTGGTATTCAACATCTTTTCATGTGTTTTTGCCATTTGTATATATCTTCTTTAGAGAAGTGTTTATTTAAGCCCTTTGCCTAATTTTTATTTTTATTTATTTTCTTTGCCTACTTTTTTAAAAGGTTGTTTGATTTTTAGCTGTTCAGAAGTTTTTTTTTTTTTTTTTTTTTTTTTTTTTAAGATTTATTTGTTTGAGGGAGGGGCCAGAGGGAGATGGAGAGAGAAACCCGTGCAGACTCTGCTGAGCAAGGAACTGCCAAGGGGTTTGCTCTCACGATCTGGAGATCAGATCAGAGCTGAAACCAAGAGTGGGATGCTTAACCAACTACACCACCCAGGGGCCCCACAGAAGTTCTTTATATGTAGTCTGGATATTAACCCTTTATCAGATATATGATTTGAAAATATTTTCTCTCCATTCCATGGGTTGACTTTTCACTCTGTTAATAGTGCCCTTCATGGACAGAAGTTTCTAACTTTGATGCTTTTCAATTAAAGTACTTTTCTGTTGTCTGTGATTTAAAAAATTTTTAAAGTGAGAAAGAGAGAGAGAGAGAATGTGATCAGGGATGGGGGAAGGACAGAGGGAGAGGGAAAGAAAAAATCTCAAGCACACTACCTGCTGAGTACAGAGTCCCACTCATGATCCTGAGATCATAACCTGAGCCAAAATCAAGAGTCAGGCACTTAACCAACTGAGCCACCCAGGCTCCCTGATGCCTTTGATGTCACATCCAAGAAAAACTGCCAAATCCAACGTCACAATGCACTCTGTGTTTTATTCCAAGAATTTTATAGTTTTAGCTCTTATGTTTACGTGTTTGATATATTCTGACTTAATTTTTATATAAGGTAGTAAGAAGGCCCAACTTCACTCTTTTTTATATGAATTTCCAGTTTTCCCACCACCATGTGTTAAAAAGACTATCTTTTCTACATTGAATAACTGTTGAAAAACATTTGATCATAGGAGGGAGGGCTATTTCTGGACTATCTATTCCATTAGTCTATATGTCTGTACAAATCTTGTATTGACATACACATCTGAAGAACAATTCCATTTTTGAGGCACCTGGGTGTCTGTCTCTTGATTTCAGCTCAGGTCATAATCTCAGGGTTTTGAGACTGAGCCCACATCAGGCTCCACACTGGGCATGGAGCCTGCTTCAGACCCTCTCTTCTCTCTCATCACCTCCCCCCTCTAAAAAAATAAAAACATAAAAAATTTAAAATTTTTCAAAAATAAATGAAGAATGCTTCCATTTTTCATCTTTCATATAAATTTACAGTTTTATAATATAACAGTTTTGTCAGAAAAATTCTCCCAGGTTCTAAGGGAAAGAGTTTACAAAGAGCATTATTAAAAGAACCACTGTAAAAGGCATAATAACAAGAAATATGATGTATTAAAATATTTTTAATGTTTACCATACATATTAAAACATAAATCCAAAGGAACATTACATTCTTTTAAGTTCAATGCCACTACAAACATTCAAGAATTTACATAAGGGCTTTCAGAATGATTTTGAACTTGGAAATAGCCAAATTTCAAAAGGAAAGGCGAAAAAAATTAAACCTATGTCTAAAGGGCAGTAACCTTTGAACACCAAATTTAAATAGAGAGGTTAATAACCATGAAGTCTACCCTAATGTTCCAAACAAGGCAACGTCATTGAAAAGATTTATGCAAAAGTACTCATTAATTCAACACATACTGAGTGTTTATTAAACTGTATATACAGTGAGAACCAAAAAGTCATGGACAACTGCAAACATTCCTGTCATTTTTATGATGACTGATTGGTGTGCCCTTATGAAAAAGAAACATGCTGATTCGCAATGGCCAAAAGGGCCAAAGATTTTGTACAAGAGTTGAGGGTGGAAGAAGAACCAGAGGCAGGACTGATAGGAAAGAAGCACTACAGAGAGAAGTGAAGTAAAGGGCAGGAAAAAGCTGGGAGAAATCAGTAGTAGTAGGGACTAGACACAGCAATAGGGGCAGGAGCAACACAAATTCCAAGAGAAGGCAGAACTGCTCTGTTGTGTGAGCAGTAAGAACTCTAACAGCCACCCGCCCCTGAAAGGACTTTAAAAGTCCTTGTCTCTTTCAGCATCTCATCATTCAGCTAAAAAACATTCTTGGGTGTCTTTTTTTTTTTTTTTAAGATTTTATTTATTTATTTATTTGACAGAGATCACAAGTAGGCAGAGATGCAGGCAGAGAGAAAGAGAGAGGAGAGAGCTGAGCAGAGAGCCTGATGCAGGGCTTGATCCCAGGACTCTGGGATCATGACCCTAGCCAAAGGCAGAGGCTTTAACCCACTGAGCCACCCAGAAGCCCCATTCTTGGGTATCCTGAGAGCTTCTAAAGCTGAGTAGCAGCACACCTTAGTGAAGGCACACAAGCAGTACAATTTAGCACTCACTATGGATACAGGAAGAGGAAACTACATACTGAACAAAATGACAAGTTAGGCCATAAAAGGTACTCTATTGCAACAGAATATTATGGGCTATAAAATGCATACAAACAAGCAACTGAACAAAATGGTAATTACCTCAAAGAAGTCATCTTAGAATATGGATTCTAAACGTCTTTAAATCAGGCAAAAGGTAGTGGTATAAGAAAACTGTCTTATCTCCAGAAACAGAGTCTTTAAAATGCAGCAGAGCAAAGCAGATTTGGCAAACCTGTCCTGAAAGTATGCAGGTGCAAAGGGCTGTTGGGGGATGAGTCTCCATGGGAATCTTATGTTCGTGCATGTCTTAAATCAGATGCAGAATCAGCTTTTAATTGGCACAATCATTTCAAAGATGTTTGTATAGCACACAGCCTTGGAAAATAGAGATAGTGTCTTCCTCTGGGGCAAAGAACAGATTTATTTGTTGTTCAGTATGATAAAAACATAGTATCTCCTTATGGGGCAAAGGTTAGACATGCTTGCTTATAATCCTCTTATAAAAAATTGTGTTCCTTGGGGGCATCCGGGTGGCTCAGTCAGTTAAGCATCTGACTTGATTTCAGCTCAGGTCATGATCTTGGGGTCCTGGAATTGAGCTTCATGTCAGGCTCCTGCTCAGTAAAGAGCCTCCTGGTCCCTCTCTTTCATGCTCCACTCCCCCCACCTTCCCCACCCCTGCTCTCACACACATGCACTCTCTGTCTCAAATAAGTAAAAGTAAAATTTTTTTTAAAAAATGTTTTCCTTAAATATGGTATTCTGAGCTGTGGTTCAAACCTGGGCCTGCCTTTGCACTGACCTTATAGGACTTGAGCAGCAAAGGGAACCAACATAAAGCTCACATTGTTTGATGTGCCTTGAAAAATAGCCCTTAGTCTCTGACCCATGCATCTCCTTCCTGTCTTCTCCCCCATATCCAAGAAACTGTGGTAGGCTAACCCTTCATAGTTCTTGCCAAGGCATGGACCCAAACCTAAGAATTAGAAAGAAATTCAATTTGGCAAGTAGAATTGTATACTGTATTGGGAGAAGATCGTCAATAGTCAGCATAAAAAAGTCCAAAACATGGGGCACCTGGGTGGCTCAGTGGGTTAAAGCCGCTGCCTTAGGCTCAGGTTATGATTCCAGGGTCCTGGGATCAAGCCCCGTATCACGCTCTCTGTTCAGCGGGGAGCCTGCTTCCCTTCCTCTCTCTCTCTGCCCGTCTCTCTGCCAACTGGTGATCTCTCTCCGTCAAATAAATAAATAAAAATCTTTATTTAAAAAAAAGTCCGGGCGCCTGGGTGGCTCAGTGGGTTAAGCCGCTGCCTTCGGCTCAGGTCATGATCTCAGGGTCCTGGGATCGAGTCCCACATCGGGCTCTCTGCTCAGCAGGGAGCCTGTTTCCTCCTCTCTCTCTCTCTGCCTGCCTCTCTGCCTACTTGTGATCTCTCTCTGTCGAATAAATAATAAATAAAATCTTTAAAAAAAAAAAAAAAAAAAAAAAAAAAGTCCAAAACAAAGTAAAAGGACATCCAGATAAGGAGACAGAATCCAAACACAGAACATACACAAAAAAACAAGCAGAAATATAGACTGGCAGAGTAGGTTAGTCTGTCAGCAGGGTCCTATAAACAAAGCTGGGGTTCAGAAGTAGAATTAGCCTGGTAGCAAAAGATATAGCAAAGCCAAAGCAGATCCTCATCTTAAAAGGACTGGAGTACTAGACAGGATATAAAATCTGGCACTTAGGCCAAAAGAATAAAAAGAAAATTCAGGGGACGCCTAGATGGCTCAGTCAGTTAAGCATCCGACTCTTGATTGCAGCTCAGGCCTTGCAGCTCAGTGTTGTGAGTTCAAGCCTCACGTACAAAGGAAAGGAAGAAAAGTTCCAACTAAGAACTAGGGTAGACAATTATTTTATATAATAATAGCAATATGATGCTGGGAGCTAGATTGTAGAGTAATATATCCTCAATTCTCTCCTAGGTAACATTAGACTTTGTTGTAGAGTGAGGTATGCAGAAGGATCTCAAGTAGCCCTAGGGTGGGAAAAGAAGGGATTTAAGTCTAAAGTTAAGACAAAGTCCAAAAAAACTTATGCTAAAAATCAAGCACAGAGCAATGTCAGTGACACAGAACAATGGTCCATTTACTTTATATGATTACAAGCATCTAGAAGGGTAGCTATTAAAGTTATTTACAGATTTTGAGTCATGCAAGCCTGTTAAATAACATCATACCATGCATATATCTAAATTAGAGCATCTTGACTCTGTTTTATATGAGATGTTCTCAGTAAAAAGCTATCTGGTACTAAGGTTAACTGGAAAAGGTAAAATGTTCTCAGGAGCAAATAAAATTGCCTAAGCTTATGTATTTTCCCAAAAGGTAGAGATTTGGCATTTAAAACTAAGACACAGCAGTGGAAGGGTAGGCAGAGGAAAATGAAAAAGCTATTGGTCTTTTGAAAGGTTTTCCCACCTCTACTCTTCTGTGAAACAAGTGTCCCATGGGTTTTAGCATAGTAAGACTACTTACCATGCTATATTGGACTATTTTCACCTGTGTGAATATAGAAAGCTGTCATGAAACAAAGTCTCCGTAGATTAAAGTATTTCATCCTTTGGCTTAAATTCAACACACTACTTCTGAATCAGCTCTATTAAGTCTATTTCTATCTTTTGTACTGCATTACATTGCTAGTGAGGATACAATTCTAACAAGTCATACCTTTCATCTATTTGTACTTGGAGCTATGATTAACCATACTTTGATCTATTTCTCTCAGTGTTATTAGTTACTAAGTTTTCTTCCAACTCTCCTCATTTTCAGCTTTCTTTCTCTGGTCCTCTTATGTGGCTTCTCTTTCTTTTTCTATCTAATTGGAGGTAGTAAGGCAAAAGTATATGTAAGCAAAAGAGACAAAGTAATGACAATCTACCATGTTTGACAGCTTCAAAGTCTACTTTTGCACTAGGGTTGCTGCCAATTCGTTGTTTTTTCCAGCAGTCAATTTTACTTCTATGTTTTAATTTTAATTTTATTTTAACACACATGTGTGCACGCGTGCGCACAAACACACACAGACACACACACACACACACACACACTTTTGCCGCACTTGTCAGTCAAAATTCCAACCCAGGCTCAACAATCTTATCTTATTAATTTATATGAAAGAGGGAGAGCAAGCACAAGGAAGTGGAGGGGCAGAGGGAGAAGCAGACTTCACTGGGCAGGGAGTCCAAAGTGGGGCTTAATCCCAGGACCCCGGGATCATGACCTGAGCTGAAGGCAGATGCTTACCTGACAGAGCCACCCATGTGCACCCAGCACTTTCTACTCCTAAATCCAAATCACATCTTTAGTGTATCAGAAATAAGTCCACACCAACACTGCCTAGAACCTTTAGCCCGTCCCAGCATCATAGCACCTGTACCCAAAGACTGTCTCCCCATGTCAATTAACTGTGTTATTCTGAGCATTGATCTAAAAGCACACTTCTCCCTTGTCCTCATGTTCTTGGACTTTCCTACTCCTACCCCCCTCTACTCCTTTGCACTTTTTTTTTTTTTTTTTTTTTTAAGTAATCCCTATTCCCACTGTGGAGCTTGAACTCAAGATCCTGAGAACAAGAGTCCCTGCTCTACCAACTGAGCCAGGCAGGTGCTCCTCTTTTGTACTTTCTTATTCTTAGTTCTACCATAATAGACTCCACCTCCCAGTCTCTCCCTATAGCCTCAACTTTTCCACAAAATCCTTTCTAAAATAAACCTGGCTCTGCCCTGAAGGCAGTATTAATCTCTACCACTCTCTCCACTAAATATCCCTCCACTCAACTCCCCACATCAGGGACTTAAGGGGGTGGGACGGGCATTGTCTAGGCTCTCTTTGTCCTTATCCTTTGGAACTACTAACATCTTTGCCCTATAGCATTCTAGTCACAGTCATCTACTGGCTTTTTAAAATCACTCTTCTCATATTCATTCAGGACTTTGAAACCTGGTTCCCAGCATCTGTCTCTATCCCAACTTCTGCCATGACTCCAGAGGATTCTATTATGTATATGACCCATTTATCAGTTTATTCTTGAAATACATAGCACTCCTTAACTCAGCATATCTTTCTTTCAACAATACTTTTGCTACCCACTCCCAGGATCACATATTGGCCTCCGTCATCACTTGAACTACACTATCTTGGAAATATCAAACTCTAGAATCCCAGCCACTAATCAGAAATTTCTAGTCTACCAAATTTCCCTTTAATCTTCAACCTTACAATACCCTTTAACTTCTTAATTGCTCCATTTTCTCTTAGTCCAATGTGTCCCTCATGGCGTTTCTTCCTTTCTAACTCATCCTGGACTTCATGGGTAGACATCTGAGCTATTTTTCCATGAGCAATCTGGTCCCTTGCACTACTAGTCTTTTACTGTACTTGTCAGTTAAAACTCTCACTCTGGCCCACAGATCTATTCTTAAATTCAAAATACTAAACACTATAGGAGATATATTACACAGCTGTACTGACATCTCTATAAATTCATGTTCTCCAACCTGGCAGGGCCAACAATATTCACCAATTTCTCTTATCTAGATCCATACTTGTCTTCACTTTCTTTCCTCCAATTTCAGAAAATGAAGTATCTCTATCTATTCCAAGTCAATCTGTCAACATTTTCTAGAGCAAAGTAATCAATCCAACAGGACAGCCCAGTCAGCTTTGCTCACTTCAGCATTCTCAGATTGCAAGGAGGAACAATTCATAACCAAACCGCTTAGACTGCCTTCACAATTGGAATGAAGGGACAGGAAGTAGATTTTATTCATCTGTGAAAAGTATACAGCAGTAGTTAGAATACAAGCTTTTAATCATACTGACCTGGAATTGAATCCTGGTTTTACTCATTAACCATCACCTTAGCCATATTTTCTTAACCTCTCTACCCTTGTTTTCCATGTTTGTAAGAAGAGGATAAAAACAATAATATCCAACTAGTCACACTGTTATAGGAAATAAGTGAGCTATTTTGTGTACAGCTGCTAGTTTCTCAATAAGCATTTGTTAAATAGTGCAAAAGGAGTAGGTCCTACCCAACTATAGTTATGAGGAATTAATGAGATAATATAAATACACAAAAGCTCTTGTAAACCATCACAAGTTATGAACATATTAACTGTGATCCCAACAACGGCAGTTTAGAGATAAGAAAATGCAATTAAAGAAATGAGTTAGAATGTTAGAGCTCGAGGGCAGGGCAAGCAGTTGGCCAAGAAGAATGGGTGAAAAAGAGAGACTTTCATTTAATATGTGCTGTGTAAATTTCTTCCCCCCCAAATATTTGTTATTATAAAATATAAAAATGAATGAAACTTTTAAAAAGAGGAAAAGGAAAACAAAACCAAGACAATCCATCCATTCTTGGCTTTCACTCGATTTTCTCCACTCTGCTCTGAGAGATTTCAATCATTTCTTCTTTCTCTTGTCTCCAAAGCTATCCAATCTTTTATATTCTTAAGGAAACAACACAAAAATTCTTTAGAAGTTCTACTCCATTGGCTTCTGGAGTATTTTGTGTACTACCTTCTTTTGCAAAATCTTCAAATGTTGGTAGCTCATGGAGTGTCTATCCTCAGGCCACTACTTTCCTGGTTTACACACTCTGCCTATCTCAGCTCCTTTTTCACTTTTATAAATTGAACTACAATATAAATGCTGATAACCTCCAAATCTATTTCCATAGCGTTGGCTTCTCCTCTAGGTTCAGACTTGCTGGACAGTGTCACCCAGACTGGCCCAGAGACATCTTAAACTCAACATATTAAAAACTGAACTTAACTCCCATTTTCTCCTGAGTAGCCCCTCATCTTGTACTCTCTAATTTAGCTGGTGGCATCATGCAATCAATCATTCAAGCTAGAAACTGGGGACTCCTTCATCTTACTCCCCAAAAATCAAACAAGAAGTTCTTCCTATTTTCCCTCTTAAATAGTTCTCAAGTTGCCCTCCTCTTCACCCCTACAACAACATCTCTAGTAAAGGCAGTTTAAGGCCTTCGCCATGTTTTCTGCAACATTTTTCCCCCTCAAAGTACAGAATAAAATCTTAAAAAAAGGCAGATTCTTAAATACAGTGAACAAACTGGTAGCTGCCAGAGGAGAGGTGGGTAGGGCAGGTGGGTGAAATAGATGAAGGTGATTAAAAATAATCTTATTGTGATGAGCACTGAGTAACATATAGAAATGTTGAATAGTTATACTGTACACCTGAAACTAATATAACACTATGTGTTAATTATACTCGAGTTAAAAAATAAATTAAAAAAAAAGAATCTTAACCAAGTAAATGAGGCCCCTGCTGATTTCTCTAGGTTCAGTTGTCATTACTCATAGCCTCAAATTTTATGTTTTAGTAAAAAATAAACCACACATAGTTCCTGTCCACACTATTTCTTGTCTTTTGAGCTTTTGTTCACATTATCTCACTATTTGAAATGAATGTCTTTCTTTCCTTTTCTCTTGAAACTCCTACTTATCATTAAGAGGAGCTCAGGTGCTATATTCTCTATGAAGCTTTTTCTGAACCTACCTTCCTCCTTTTAAAGGTAAGTACCCTCTTCTCATTTTTTTTTTATTTTTTAATTTTTATTTGACAGACAGATCACAGTAGGCACAGAGGCAAGCAGAGAGAGAAGGAAGCAGGTTCCCCCCTGAGCGGAAAGCCCGATGTGGGGCTCGATCCCAGGACCCCGAGACCATGACCCGAGGCGAAGGCAGAGGCTTAACCCACTGAGCCACCCAGGTGCCCCCCCCTTTCATTTTACTTTGTTCTTTTCTCTGTATTGTACTTCCCACACAGTATTTTATAACTATTTGTGTATATCTATCTCTTCCACTGATCCTTGTAGCTCAGAGCCTAGACTATAGTCTGGTAAATTACAAGATCAATAGATGTTTATTTAATGGTTGAGTAAATGGAGAGGAAGGGAAGAAAGAGAAGGAAGGATCATATAGGGCTTTAATGTTGGAAGTAAGAGAAATCAACCTGTCAGGCCCAGGCCTCTGACCTTCAGAAAAACTGACCCTTCGGGTGCCTGGGTGGCTCAGTCGGTTAAGCCGCTGCCTTCGGCTCAGGTCATGATCCCAGTGTCCTGG
This sequence comes from Mustela putorius furo, assembly GCF_011764305.1. Lineage (NCBI taxonomy): Eukaryota > Metazoa > Chordata > Mammalia > Carnivora > Mustelidae > Mustela > Mustela putorius. The sequence goes on from NW_025421437.1 coordinate 650,280, forward strand.
GATCGAGTCCCACATCGGGCTCTCTGCTCAGCCAGAAGCCTGCTTCTTCCCCCCCCCCCTCTCTGCCTTCCTCTCTGCCTACTTGTAATCTCTGTGTCTGTCAAATAAATATATAAAATCTTTAAAAAAGAAAAACTGACCCTTCAGCTCAACCCAACATATCAATCCCTGGTGTAACAGACAGGAGAAAAGTCCAAGAAAGAACAGAGGAAAGATAAGAAAAGAAAAATATAGACTTGTGATAGACAGGTAATAGAAAACTTCCCTCCCCCAAAAGATGTCCATATCCTAATCCTCAGAACCTACTCCTCAGAACCTACAATGGTGTCACCTAACAGGATAGGAAGGATTCCATGGCTGTGCTAAATTAAGGTCTTGAGGTGGGATATTATGCAAATGAGACTAATGTAATCACAGGGATCCTTACAAAAGAAAGAGGGAAGTGGGAGAGTCAGGATCAGAGAAGGAGATGGGATTTTGGAAGCAGAGGTCGGAGTGATGCAATTGATGGCTGGCAGCCAGAAGCCAAGGAATATAGGCAGACTACAAACTAGAAAACAAAAGAAAACAGATTCTTTCCTACAGGCTCTAGAAGGAACACAACTGATACTTTGATTTTAGCCCAGTGAAACCCATTTTGAGCTTCTGACTTCCAAAACTGTAAGATAATAAATTTGTGATATTTTAAGCCACTAAGTTTATGGTAGATTGTTATGGCAACAATAGAAATATAATATAAAAGCCTATATAATGAAATATAACAAGTAACATCTAATGAGAATAGGCAAAGAGTAATAATGAAAAGCTAAAGATAGTTTAAAGATAGTTTCATTAGTAATAATGAAAACCTAAAGATAGGCATCTACAAAGGCCTCAAAATACGAATTCAAATTGCCATTTATAATGTATCAAAATTCACTTTTTTTTTTTTAATTCACTGTTTTTAATAATTGTATAAAATAGGGGCACCTGGGTGGCTCAGTGGGTTAAGCCTCTGCCTTCGGCTCAGGTCATGATCTCAGGGTCCTGGGATCGAGCCCCACATCGGGCTCTCTGCTCAACAGGGAGCCTGCTTCCCCGACCCCCACCTCTCTCTACCTGCCTCTCTGCCTACTTGTGATCTCTTTCTCTCTCTATCAAATAAATAAATAAAATCTTAAAAAAAAAATTGTATAAAATATTCACACAGAGCAACAAGTAAATAAATGAAAGGATTTCCTGCATATAAAATGATAATTTATAAGATAATTTGGTAATCTTTTGAAGATGGAAATGAATAATCAAAGAAACTCTAATTTCTAAAAAACATATTTTTTTTTTTAAGAGAGGGAATTGTGATTTTGTTGTTGTTTTTGTTTGTTTGTTTGTTTGTCTTTAAGTAAGGAGGAGCACAGGGAGAAGAAGAAAAAGAATCTTTAACCCATTGAGCCACCCAGGCGCCCCAAGAAGAAGAAGAATCTTAAGCAGACTTCATAGGAGGAGCCCAACACAGGGCTCCATCTCACAGCCCTGAGTTCATGATCAGAGCCCAAATCAAGATTCGGAAACTCAACTGACTGAGCCACCCAGGTGCCCCTAAAAAACACATTTCTGAGAGAGAGATTAGGAAGAACTTATGCTAAATGTAAGTGATTTTAAAAGGGATTTTAAGGGGCGCCTGGATGGCTCAGTGAGTTAAGCCTCTGCCTTCGGCTCGGGTCATGATCTCAGGGTCCTGGGATTGAGCCCTGCATCAAGCCCTGCATCGGGCTCTCTGCTCAGTGGGGAGCCTGTTTCCCCCTCTCTCTCTGCCTGCCTCTCAGCCTACTTGTGATCTCTCTCTCTCTCTCTCTCTCTGTCAAATAAACAAATAAAATTAAAAAATATATATATTTAAAAAAATAAAAGGGATTTTAATAAGTACACCAAAAGATGTCATATTTTCCATTTCTGTGACATTTAAATACAAAAACAAATATAAATATGAGCCTTGTTATATGATCTGACTTTTTAAATAAGGAAGCCCTGCCTAACTTATTTATTTGCATTATCTTTGCCCAACAACACACACACACACACAGGCACATATATGAAGATACCTTGAAGATGTAGTAAGTACTAATGCATACCTAATTTATTATAAACCTCATAGCCTGAGTTCAAGCAACTTACTTTCCTTTGTCCTTCAGCCATTCTGGGTTCTTTTCTTCTTCTTTTAAATCAGAAAGTTCAGGAATATCAGTATTCAGTGCTCTTCGTGCCTCTGCTTGTTTGTGTAACCACTGAAATCAGAGGATAAAGTCTAATGAAGGACACAAAAGTTTTATTTTTATTAACAGCTACTTTGAGATTTCTCAGCTTCTACCATGAGATGGAATACTATTTGTTATGGACTGAATGTTTGTATCTCCCAAAATTCATATGATAAAGCCCTAATCCCAATGTGATGGTGTTTAGAAGCAGGACTTTTGGGAGGTAATTTGATTTGGATGAGGCCATGAAGTTGGGGTCCCCATGATGAGATTAGTGTCCCTCTAAGAAGAGGGAAAGACCAGAACACAACTCTCATTCCTCCACTCCCTGTACCTGATCTTGGAATTTCCAGCCTCCAGAACTTTGAGAAATGTCTGTTGTTTAAGCCACCCAGTCCAAGGTATTTTGTTATAGCAGCCTGAGTAAACTAATATACTATTTGATAATGTGATTTTAAACTTCCAGTTTTTAGCCTTTTCAGTTGAACATTAATAGCTGGTAAAGGTCAGATGTATAAAAATTTCAAATCCAAATTTCACACAGATTTCTGGGAGTTCATGTGATTATTATTTTACTTTTCTTGTTTATAATATATTTGCTTTTCTATAATGAAAAATATAAATGACTTAAATAATTATAATTTTATAGTTCTAGATATAATTTTACAAATAATAAAATTCAGAATTTATTATTCAATAATAAGAAAATAGTTAATATTTTTTAAAGATTTTATTTATTTGAGAGAGAGAGATTATAGAGGGAGAGAAAGAAGCAGACTCCCTGTTGAATAGAGAGCCTTACTCAGGGCTCAATCCTTGGACCCCAAGATCATGACTTGAGCCGAAGGCAGACACTTAACTGACTGAGCCACCCAGGTGCTCCCCAAATAGTTAATATTTATAAATTGTCATGTCTTAAGGATCTTCAATTACTTCCACAACTTTTCAATTGTGAGAGGCGACAACTAATATCTTGTAGTAAAAAAAACGCAGTTCTTAGTGCTTATATAACTAAAGATATAACATTCAAAATTCCAGGGCCCAGGAATTTATAAATGAATGAGAGATAGTCTAGAAAGTCACATTAGAAATACCTGATGATAATAATAATTAGTTGTAAAAATATATTAACAAAAATGTCCAAATCCCTTACCAAACACATATGGATCCCTTACCAAAACACAAGTTTACAAATCTAATATGCAAATGATGTATTTGATAAATTATGTGGCAAGTATAACAGTAATAGATGAAATAAAAAATAAAGCATTCTCATTTGTGATCACTGTAACTAACAACAAGCATATCTACCTCTTCTTCTTCTGCTACTTGTGATTCTCGGAGAGCAGTTGGAAATACTCTAGGGGTAAAGCTGATTTTAATACTGCCAACAGAGCGAGGACCAGGAATACTGTCTTCCTTTAACTTCTCCAAAAACATATTTTCTGAATTTCTTCCTTGAAAAGCAATATTAACAAGTGAGTTATCTTCCTCTCATTTTCTAGGTAACAATCAAACTGACTTAAAGTAATTACACATCAAAGCTACCTCTAAAATCCTACACAAATAAACCAAAGATAACTTCTACTAGAAGGAATATAAAATCCCATCATCGAAAGTGTGGCAGCTAGTTATCTCTTCTTTAATCAATGACCCCAGCTACTTTTCTAGGATTCTCTTTGCTAAAACACACAGTGGTTTAATTTACATTCACTCTAGGGAAGGGGACTCTGAGTATTTCTACATCCAGTTTAGAAAGCTGTCACTACCAATACTACCTCTATTTCCCTTAAGCTCCTATAGCAGTATCTTCTATAAGCTTCCTTGTGGCAGTATAAAAATTTTTCAGCCGTAAGAAATTGTTAATGAGAATAGGCAAAGAGTAATAATGAAAAGCTAAAGATAGTTTGATGTAATAATGGTTAAGCCAATATAAGAGAAGAAATCAATGTGTTCTATGTGTTAGAATATAATTAGAATAAATCTATGTGTTAGAATATAAAATATATGAATTAAAAGGAAGGGTAAGTTTAAAAATTGGAAAAGTACAAAAAATATGATACACAGATTTAAAAGGCAATATCGAAACTTTAAAAAAACCAGATTTTCCACAAATACAAGAGTAATATCCTTGATGTAAAATGAATACATACAAAAAGGAGGAAAAAATAAGGACTGAAACAAAATTTGAGTGCAAATTTTCTGGATGTCTGTGGTTGAGACATCTATCTTCCAGTATTCTATCCATTCTTCCATCTTCCTTTTAGAGATAGAATTTGAGTTCTAAACTAGGCATATGACTATTGTCAGGCTAGAATCTACATAACCCAGACTCCCTTGAGATTAGATGTGATTATATGCCAAATCTGAGGCAACAAAATGTGAATAGAAGTGATGTATGCAATGGATCATTTTATAGGTACATCTGCTTGCTGTGGACTCCTCTTACCTCCTTCCCAGTGGCTAAAACACACTGCCAACCTTGGCATCCAGAGATGGAAGTCAAATGGTGTGATGACAGAGATGGCACTGCCAGCCTGGATGGCCTTGTAGGAAGTCATTTATCAAGCCTACATGGGTCACTGTTACATAACAAGTATTGGATTATGGAGAACTAAATTTCTGTCTCATTTGATCTGTAATTTTGGATCTCATTACCACAACTAGCTTTCACCTACCAAATACAATGTCCCAAGAATTTTATATCCAAGTAAACTGCTGCTTACTTATAAAGGCAAAAGATACTCCTAGATATCTAAGAACTAAGTAAATATACTACTTTAGCCATCTTTTCCAAATAAATTAATCAAGCCAATGTTCAAGAACATGGAAAAATGAAACTAAGAACCCAGGAGTGAGGAAATTAAGGTAAAAATAAAAAGAATTAGTTTTCTATACAGTGGAGAACACACTAAAAATGTTGTGAATAAGATTCTTAAATGTTAGTGTAACAGAAGGAAAACAGAAAAAGTAAAAATGAAGTATATAACTTTAGATTACTATACTAATGATTACTAGGATACAGAACATGAAGGGAATAAGCACTATTTTCCATAATGAGGAATTAAAAATTTATTTTCTTGGGTGGGTGGGTGGTTCAGTGGGTTAAGCATCTGCCTTCAGCTCAGGTCACGATCTCAGGTTCCTGGGATCAAGTCCTGCATCAGCCTCTCTGCTTAGTGGGAAGTCTGGTTCTCCCTCTCCCTTTCCCTCTATACTATCCCTCTCTCTCTCTCAAATAAATAAAGAAAATCTTTTTTTTTTAAAGATTTTCTTTACTTATTTATCAGAGAGAGAGAAAGAGAGAGAGCGCACAAGCAGGCAGAGGCAGAGAGAGAAGCAAGTTCCCTGCCGAGCAAGGAGCAGGATGCGGGACTCGATCCCCGGACTCTGGGATCATGACCTGAACTGAAGGCAGCAGCCTAACCGACTGAGACACCCAGGTGTCCCAAATAAATAAAATCTTTAAAAATTTTTTTATTTTCTTATTAATTTTGCTAAAATAAACAAATGTTTTTAAATGTTCATGAAAAACATTAACATAACAACCAGTTACATTAAAAATAGGGTATCTAGCTTCCAAACCCTTACTGTAGAATAAGACAAGTAGTAAAACATAAAATAAAAATAAATTAGCACAGGTTTCTAGAAACACAAGATAAAGTTTTTAAAACTTTTTACAATCTCTAGATAAAATGCAATAAACACATAAAATGCTTGATAAAATATAGAAAATAAATAAAGTTTCAAATATACAATTCAGTTTAAAAAGTAAGCAAAGAAAAAGTCTTAATCAGTGATTTATAGCTGGTGTAATCTAAAAGCTGACAGAAAGCTGTTTGGAAAGATATTTAGATCTATATCTAAAATACATATATAAAGGCAAAAGGCTGGAAATTTAAGGCTGATACAGTTACAGAGGTAGAAAGCTGAAAATGAACCTAGAAGCTTAGAAGGGCTTCTCTCTTAGTGAAAAGAACATTTATAAAATCACTGTCCACTGGTCCAGGAAAGTGAAGCCTATTCTTCCTGGGGCTTTGGACAGGAGGAGAAAAAAATATCTCCTGTGAGAAATCAAAACTCTAGGTATTCCTCGTGAGCAATTCTTACTTCCACACACCATAAAACACCTGAGATTTTTAAATATATACCCATTAAAAAAAAAAAAACTTGCAGAAGAGGGACACACAATCAAAAACTATAAATTACATGAGAAAACAATGCAGTATAAAAGACAGTAAGCAGACACAAAAAACAGAAGGTATGGCTTCTTAAGAATTTGAAAAAAACAGAACAATCTGAAAGAGATAAAATAATTTCAAACATGTTTATTTAAAGAGCAGAGACAAGACAAATCCATAATGAAAAATGAAGAAACTAGTGACAAAATAATTAACAACAACAACAACAACAACAAACCAGATGGAACTTCCAAAATGAAAAATATTGCTGCTGAAATTTAAAACCTTTAGTATAAGTTTAACAGTACATTAAGCATAGTTGAAGAAAATTTGCAAACTAGAAGAGATCTGAAGATAATATATAGAATGTGGTCAAGAAATACAGAGAACAGAGGAAGACAATAGCTTAAAAGTTCCCAGAACTTTACTGAAAACATAAGTTCTTTGAATAAAAGTATATTCCATGTTCTGACTTTATGAAGCAAATAAATTAAAAACTGCACAGAGACTAATAAAATCAAAGTACATCAAAGTGAAGAATTTTAAAGCAACCAGAGACAAAGCATGGGTTAACTTATAAAGGTTCAATAGTTAGATCAAGAGCAGACTTCAGCAACATTAGAGGGCAAAAGGCAATAGAAAAATACCTTCACATTACTGATGGAAAATAACTATCAATGAGGAATTCTACAACCACGCAAACCATCCTTCAACAACAAGCACAAGATAAAGATAATAACTGAATTGAACGCCCTACAAATCTTCATTAAAGAACTACTAAAGGATTTATTTGTAAAGGGAAGGCAATTTAACCCACAGATGTAAAACACAAAGAAGCAAAGACAAATTAAAAATCCATAAATATGCATCAGTCTAAACAGTAATGACTGTATAGTGGGGAAAAAAGCCATACTAACAGTGATGACTAAATTTGGGATTTAAAAATAAAGTGAAGTTGGGGCACCTGGGTGGCTCAGTGGGTTAAAGCCTCTGCCTTCGGCTCAGGTCATGATCCCAGGGTCCTGGGATCGAGCCCCGCATTGGGCTCTCTGCTCAGTAGGGAGTCTGCTTCCTCCTCTCTCTCTGCCTGCCTCTCTGCCTACTTGTGACCTCTCTCTCTCTCTCTTTCTCTCTGTCAAATAAATAAAAAATATCTTTAAAAATAAAAAAATAAAAAGTAAAGTCAAGTCAACTGATCTCCCTTCCCTCCAAAAAACTGGACTAAAATGTTTAGACAATTTAATAGAAGATGGGTATCACTGTACCTTACACACTAAACTTCCTTGTAATACTTACAGGAGTGGTAAAGATTAACCTTAATCTTTGTTTAATATGTATGTTAAAATAATAAGAATTATATCTATGTACCAAAACAGATACAAAAAATTTAATATTAATCATTCAAAGAACAAAAATAGAATACATACCTTTCAAATTAGTAGAAAGGAGTAATCAAGAACATTTTTTAAATCCAAGGCAGAAAAATAGAAGAAAAAACTAACAAGAAAGTCTAGTAAATATAAACTATGAAGTAAGATAGTAGAAGAATATCCTAAGACATTAGGATACATTTTATTTATAATAATAAAGCTAAGTGGCCCATAGCTTATTAAAAGAAAGCCTTAGGATAAACACAAATACACACCATAAACTAAAATCTAGAAACACACCTGTAACATGATGATACAGGAAATTTTAAATATGAGAACTATAGTCATTCCCATTTTATATATTTCAAAACTAAAAACAAAACAAAATGAAACAAAAAAACAAAACAAAACAAAAAACCCACCAAAAAAAAAAAAAAACCCTACAAATTCAAGGGCCAAGGGAAAAAATGATGATGAGTTACAAAATATTTGCAACTAAACAACAACAAAAACACAAGATTCTAAGACTTGTGAATGTATTAACATACTCTAAGACAAAAAAATTTAACTTAACATGCATGTATTAAAATATTCCAAAATTAATGAAAACAAGTTGGACAAAGAGCAGAGAAAACCTAAAGAAACTAATGTACCTCTATAAAATACTCCATGCCCAGGCATTTTAGGGGTAGTTTAACTAAACCTTTGAACACCAGATATTTCATAGCGAACTAAATTATTTTGAAGAATAAAAAAAGAAAAAAGGTATAATTCCCAGCATACTGAGCCATAAATATTGTTAAGACTTTGCATATCTGAAAAGTCTGTATTCTGCTTCACACTTGATTATTAAGCTGGGTATAGAATTTCACACTGAAAATTATTTTCACTCAGAATTTTGAAGGCACTGACCCATGTTTCAGGATTCCAGTGCTGAGGTTAAGAGGACAGATGCTAACATTCCCAGTCCTTTGTGCATGATCTGTTTCTCTTCTCTGGGAACTTTCTTGATCTCTGCCAAAAGTGTGCTGAGGGAAGCTTGCATAGCTCAGTCAGTTAAGCATCCAACTCTTGATTTTTGGCTCAGGTCATGATCTCAGCATTATGAGATCGAGCCTCACATAAGGCTCTGAGGGGGGTGTGGAGCCTACTTAAGATTCTCTCTCTCCCTCTGCCCCACCCCCGGCTCATGTGCTCTTGTTCTCTCTAAAAAAGAGAAAGAATAAAATATAAAGTGTCTGAAATTTCATGTGTTTTTGGCATGAATACTATAAAATCTGCCGTGCTGGACATGATAGACTCTTTCAATGTGGAAATTCATTTAAGTTTTCAGAAGTTTTGCAACATTAAAAATATTATGTCCTCTCTTCTGTCTCTCCCACCCTCTTTCTTATACCCCTATTGAATGTTGAACATCCAGGATGGATACTCTGATTATTTAATCTTTTCTATTTTAAATTTTTTTGTCCCTTTTTTCTGCTTTCTGAAAAACTTAGAAACCATATTCCAACCATTTGATTAAATTTATAATTTTTATTGCATTTTAAATTTCCAAACTGTTTTATTCTCTTAATATTCCTTACTATAGCCTCTTGTTCTTAATGATTAAAATACGTCTTAAATGATTAAATGTCTTAAATTATTCAAATATGTCTTAAATATGTCTTCATCTTTCTGAAGACATGTTACAATTAAGTTTTCTTCTGTTCTTCTATTACTTGGTTGTTCGAAGTTTCTATATCTTGCCTATCTCCTCCTATAAAAGTATAAAAATTCTGACTGAAGTTCTATGTACATAAATCTGAAATCTGTTGACTGGTAAGCTTCAGCAGGGAAAACCATCTGGGCCATTACAGATGTCAGGATTTTTTCATCCTACACTCATTAGTTTCCCTATGGAAGAATTCTCTAATCTGCACCCCAGGTGCACTGGGCTTGTGAATGCATATATGCAAGAGCTAAGGGTAGAGGAGGGCTGGAAGAGATCCCTCGGACCAGTATTTAGATTTACACAATGTTGACTTTCGCTCTATCAATTTTCAGAGCAGAATCTGTAGTCTTCAAATATGCAGAAAGTAAACCCTCGATCTTCTGTCATGATCTGGAAATCTGGTAGTGAAACTCTATTTACACACTTTCAATCCATCCTTTTTCTTTTTTTCCAGACTTACATTTGCCCCTACCTTTAGGAGTACCTAGTTCTTCCAAGCTGAAGAAGGACAAATCCACATGGCCTAAAATTTCATTTATCCATCTACCATGCTTTTAGTAGCTTCGTAAGCAAGTCAAAAGTACTTCAACAGAATAGGCTGGTACTAGTAACTGAATTTCTAACAAGATACAGAAGACCCTATACTTAATTAATTAGATGCTCAATGATTCCTCTTTCCCAGTCTCCTATAAATATACACAATAGTACAAGGGCCAGGACCTTCAAAATCGGCTTCATTACGGCTGGCCTTAAGCATTAACTGTGGAATAATAAGAACCTGAAGATATTATATGCATTTTGATGCTGTTCTGCCTAAAAGTATTCCCAATAAACTTTATTCAGTTTAACAAAGAAATAATTCATGTACAATAAAATGTACATGAAATAAAATGGGGCACCTGGGTGCCTCAGTTAGTTAGATGTCCAACTCTGTTTCCACTCAGGTCATGATCTCAGGGTCATGTGATAAAGCCCCATGTTGGGCTCCATACTCAGTAGGGAGTCTACCTGAGATTTTCTTCCTCTTCCTCCCTGCCCCTCCCCCAGCACTCCCATACATGCATGTGCTTGCGCTCTCTCTCTTAAATAAATCTTTAAAAAAAAATAAACTGTACTCATTTTAAAGTACATTAATTCAATGAGTTCTGATAGATGTGTGTACCCATGAAATTATAATCATAATGAAAATGGAAAATTTCTATCACTTCTAAGAGTCCCCTATAGTCCCTTCCTTTTATTTCTGGCCCCAGATAACAATTGATATACTCTCAGTCATTATAAAATGGTCGGTATTTTCTAGAATTTCTGTTGCAGAGTAATATTTCACTTTATGAATCTATGAGAATTTGTTTATTCACTCATCTAGTGATGAACATCATTTCCAGTTACTCACTATTACAAATGAGGTTGCCATGAATATTTGAATACAAGTCTTTAGGTGAATACATCTCTCATGTATAAATACTGAAGACAAGAAAGACTGAGTTATATGATAAGTGCATACTCAAATTTCAAGAGAAGAGCCAAACACTCTTGCAAAGTCGTTGTACCATTTTACATTTCTGCTATCAGTGTATACTTGCAGCATATCCTCAACAACAATTGTGCTGATGATCTTTAGTTTTCTGTTTTATCATTTTATTTTTTCAAAGGTTTTAATTATCTATTTGTGAGAGAGAAAGAGCACAAGTAGGATGAGCAGCAGAGAAGAGGGAGAAGCAGGCACCCAGCTGAGCAAGGAGCCTGATGTGGGACTTGAACCCAGGACCCTCAAATCATGACCTGAGCTGAAGGCAGACGCTTAACTGGCTGAGCCACCCAGGCATCCAGTTTTAGTCATTTTAATGCATATGTACTATGGACTGTATCTCACTGTGGTTTTAATTTCCCTACTAACGAATAACATTGAACATCATCTTATGTGTCTGTTGGTTGTTCATGTCTTCCACTGCAACAAGAGCATTCATATCTTCCATCCAATTGTTTACTGGATTGTCTTCTTACATATGTATTATGTACATATGTACATAACTGTCTCATTGTGTAGTGAGGCAAGAGTCTACTTTCACTTGTTTCCATAAATATATCCTGACCTGTTCCTTTCCCCCATTGAATTACCTTGTTACCTTTCATTAAAATCACCGAACCATACTTGCATAGATTCATTTCTGGTCCCTGTACTCTGTTGTTTTGAACTTATCCTTGTCCTTTCACCAATTCCATCTTGTCTTGATTATGGTAGCTTGATGCTAAGTCTTCAAATGAGGCAGTGTGAGCCCCTTTGAGGGGCGCCTGGGTGGCTCAGTGGGTTAAGCCACTGCCTTCGGCTCAGGTCATGGTCTCGGGGGTCTGGGATGGAGTCCCACATTGGGCAGGCTCTCTGCTCAGCAGGGAGACTGCTTCCCTTCCTCTCTCTCTGTCTGCCTCTCTGCCTACTTGTACTCTCTGTCAAATAAATAAATAAAATCTTTTAAAAATTTAAAAAAAATAAATAAAAGTTCCTTTGACTATCCTTGGTCATTCACACTCTCATATAAATTTTAGGATCAACTTGTCAATTTCTACAAAAAGCTTACCAGAATTTCTAATGGATTTACATTGAATCAACAGATCAATTTAAGAATAGACATCCTAACAATATTTAGTTTTCCAACTCAGGAACATGTTGTATCACTACATTTATTTAGGACTTTAAAACATCTTTCAGCAGTTTTTTGATAGTTTTCAGTGATATGGTCTTTCATTTCTTTTGTTAAATTAATTCCTACGTTTTTTCTCTTTTAGTGCTACTACAAATTAATTAAAGTTTAATTTTCCAGTTCTTTGCTGCTGATAAAATTTTAAGTGACTTTTATAGCCTTATATTATGAGACTTTGCTAAATTCAGTTATTAGTTCTAGCAGTTATCCTTCAGATTTCTCAGGAAATCCCTATCAGGAAATATACAATCATGTCATCTATAAATAAATACAGTTTTACTTCTTCCTGTCTAATCTTTATGCCTCTCATTTCTTCTTGTCTTAATGTAATGGTTAGGACTTCCAGCATAATGTTGAATTAAAACAGTGAAAGTGGACATACTTGCCTACTCCTGGAACTACAGGGCAAGGCAAAGTATTCATCAATAAATATGAAGCTTACTATACATTTTTTGTACACTCTTACTCACCAGAGTAAGAAAGTACCTTTCTATTCCTAATTTGTTGAGAAATTATTTTCATAAATGGATGTTGGGTTTTATCAAATGCCTTCTGCAATAGAGAAATGGTCATATGTTTTTTCCTTTACTCTGTTAGTACAGTTATTACATGGAATGATTTTCAAATGCTAAACCAACCTTGAATTCCATTATCCATTTCTATCAGTCAAAAATTCTCTAGGCTATGTGGAAACATGACTATAGTTGTTTAACCAAGGATGGGTTTATTTTCTCACTTAACAAACTTGAAAAAAGGTGATTCAATGCAGAGGTACCATCTTTCCAATGTCATTAATGTCCCAAGCTCTTTCTTCTCCCCTATTCCACCATTCTTAGGGTATGTCTTGCCTCGTTGTGGTTTTAAAATAGCTAATGAATTTTTTGCACTGACCTTCATCTTAAGTAGGAAAAGGAAAGGAGAAGCAAGCAGTAAGGAGTAATACTTTTCTATAAATCTTTAGCAGATTTCTTCTTGCATTTCCTCAAAATTTGTCACCTGGTTACATCTAGTTATACAAGAGTTTGGGGAAGTGAGATTTGCTTGGTTTTGTTTTGTTTTACTAATTTAAAATGACGTTGTAAAAATCTCAATGTGTGCTTTTTTTATTTATTTTTTTTTTATTTTATTTTATTTTTTCAGTGTTCCAAGATAAAGCGCTTTTTCAGTGTGTTGCCTATTTTTTTATAATAAAAAATTTCAAACATATATAAAATTAGGCATAATAGAATAATTAACTGTCATGCATTCATAACCTGCCTTCTATTATCAACTCCTGGCCCATATCACTTCATCTTTATTTTTATCTACTTTCACATACCATATTATTTTGAAGAGAATCTCAGACATCAAATATTATACTTTCACCCATAAATATCTCAGTAGGTTTCTCTATGTGATAAGGGCTTTCTAAACTAACTACAATTAGGTTATCACATCTCAAGGGAAAAAATATAATTATTCTTTAATTTCTTCTAATATCCAATTGGTATTTAAATTTCTAAAAGGCAAGGTTTTTAGCTGAACACATTTCTTCTGTCCCTTCCCTGAAACCATGATTCTGTTAGTAAAAAAGAAAGGGAGAGAAGGAAATCTGCAGCACCTGCCACACCATTTGCATTCTGTATATAGAAAGTGGCTTAGCTATTATATTATTATAATAGTGTATATAAAAGTGGCTTATCTAGTACATTACATATACTCTTATTATACATTGAGTCTTACTTATTGATGTGGCAAAAAATAAGAGTATAATAATCCAAACTCCAAACATTTAAGTTGATTTTTAAAATCACATAAAATCTTATCAAAATTTTTTGCTTGTTAAATCACCTTAATATAAAATATTAAGCAGCTTTCATCAAAATGACACCACTCAATATTTAAGTTCTAGGTCCAGAAGAGTATGAAGCCCACAGCACATTTAATTCCTCTGCCCTGCAAAGTAATCATGCCATAGCCTGACGCCTAGCTTCACATTAAGAGACAAAATTAGTGGGATGTGTTATATTAGGGGACTGTAATTAAAACTTCTGAAGTTTTGCTACTTCATAATTAGTAATACTTTGGTTAAGCATAAACCGATTCATTCTTGAAAATTACTGTAAGGCTTTGAGATGCTCAATAACAAACATTTAAAAGGTAATACTTTTCCAAACCAGGATTATACATTTTGTGTACTTTTTCTCCTAACAAATTTCTCAGTGAAAACATCTCCCTAATACAAACAGTCAGCTAAGATATGTTATGAATTAGATAATGAACATGGTTAATCTGCCTATCTTACCTGTGTAGCAGTATAACACAGTGGTGGTCACCTACTCTAAAGCCTGATCACCCACGTCCAAATTCTGACTCTGCCATTTATTAGCAGTGTTACTTTGGGCTAGTAAGACTCTCTGTGCCTTTCCTCACCTGGAAAATGGGGATAATCGTGGTTCCTAACTCACAAGTTCATTTATTGACTTTCCAACACACTAGAACTTGAGAGCTTACAGTAGAGAAGACCTAGAGTACAGTAATAAAGCCTAGCGCATAGGTTTCAAAGATGTGGGTTCAAATCCCACAGGTTTACTTATTGGGTAGTTTTTATCTTTTCTGAACACCTATTTCCACTAAAATAAGAATAGCAGGACTTATCCCAAAGTGGTGTTGTGACAACTGCATGATACAACCAATATAATGGCCTGGCATATGGAAATCACCCAATAATTATTAATTATTATTATTATATAAGTGATTTTACAACAAAATATTCCATTACTAAAGATGCTAACTATTCCCAAAACAAAATTTACTATTCTAAATTCAGATAAAATCAAACTCTTAGCTTTCAATAAAGAAATATGTGCTTTCACCTATTTCTGAACACATCAGGATCAAAGGCCAGATAAGCCACTATTTGCTTACAACTAAATTTGTGTAATAGTATTCATGTTCCTCAATCATATGAGGAAAATGTCTTTTTTAAAAAATATTTTATTTATTTGTCAGAGAGAGAGAGAGAGAGAATGAGAGCACAAGCAGGGGGAGCGGCAGGTAGATGGAGAAGTAAGCTCCTATGAGCAAGGAGCCAGACGTTGGGCTCGATCTCAGGACCCTGGTATCTGAATCATTGCTCACTCTCTCTTGAAAATGTCACTACTTCCTAAAAGAAGAAATAAATCTTTCATCTTACCCTCTATACTATAGTACTTATTCTCAATATACCAAAATAATGACCTAATATTATAAATAGATTACGGAAAAAAAAGTAATGGACTCACTTTCCCGGAAAATACAAAGAAATCATTGTACCTTTTGTGGCAAGATTTCTAGATGCTGCAATTCTAGTAAGGCTTTTATGTTTTAATTTGTTTCTCTCTTCTCCAACTTGCTTTCCTTGTTCACAGAATTTCTCTTCTCTCTGAATTGTTTTTTGTTCTTCAGCTTTTCTTTGACATTCTTTCCAGGCTTCCAACTCTTTAGTTGCTTTTAGTCGTTCATTTTCTTTCATATCTTCTATTTTTTTCCTCTCCTCTTCTTCAATCTATAAAAATTACAATTATAAAACCTTGAAACATGCAAAAAGTAACATTTTAAAAATAAGAAATTTATTATAATAATTAATTAGTCTTACCTCTAAACTCATTGTATCTGTAGCAGTAGTAGTAGTGAATAAAAACTTAAAATGGGAATGGTAAATGATTTAGTATGGAATACAGGTTTTAGTTCCAGATTTACTTATTAGTAAATTATTAATAAATTATAATTAATTATTAATAATGATTAATATTAATGATTAATAAAATCTTGAGCAATCATTTTCTCTAGCCTCAGTTTACTCACATGTAAAATGGGGGCACGCATTCAATTAAATGATATCTAAAGGCTTGGTTAAAAAAAACATTTTCTAAAAATCAAAGTTCTCCCAAAATTTACATGCACACACATTTGCCTTTCTTTCTTTTTTTAGATTTTATTTACTTATTTGACAAGAAATCACAAGTGGGCAGAGAAGCAGGCACAGAGAGACGGGGCTGAACAGAGCGCCAGACGCGGGGCTCAATCCCAGGACCCTGGGATCATGACCTGTGCCGAAGGCAGATGCTTTAACCCACTGAGCCACCCAGGCGCTCCCACATTTGCCTTTCTACTTATGCCAGTGTTCTCTTGTCTTGGGACTGAAGTTGCGCCAATCTTCACCTTAAGGAATGAGGGAATAGTAAGAAAGGAAATGGGAAGAATAAACTAGTAAGTATGTCTCTGGTGGGTTTGAACTTTGAATGCTGCTGCCAACTGCATTTGCAATGGCAGTTATTTGAAGCTTCCACAAGAAAAGCTAGTTATCAGATGAATTTGGAAGCAGTACATTGTACAGGTGTGTGCTAACTTTTTCTCCCTTTCACAAACTTCCTTCATTATTGGCAAGGAAAAAACCCTGTGAAAGAGCAACTGGTTGGTGTATATGATTGACTCTACGTATCTGACTTTCCTGTGGTAACAAAAATATTCTCACCTCTATCCTCTGGAGAAGCAGTGTCTAACAGAACTTTTCTCAGTGACGGCAATGCTTTGTGCTATTCAACACAGCAGCCACTCACCACATATGGCTAATTAAGAACTTAAAATGTTGCTGATGTGACTGAAAAGCTAAATTTCTTTTGAGTTTCATTGATGTAAATTTAAATTAATTTACATTTAAATAGTACATTTGGCACAGCTCTAGAATAATACATTGGGATGAAGTTTCCTAGATCTGAATTACTTCAGGATACAAAATAAACATAGGTATGAAACTGCACTAAAGAAGTGTTCTGTGGGGGTGCCTGAGTAGCTCAGTGGATTAAAGCCTCTGCCTTCAGCCTGGGTCATGGTCCCATGGTCCCATGGTCCTGGGATTGAGCTCCACATTGGAGCCTGCTTCCCTCTCAGCAGGGAGCCTGTTTCCCTCTCTCTCTCTGCCTGCCTCTCAGCCTACTTGTGATCTCTGTCAAATAAATAAATAAAACCTTAAAAAAAAAAAAAGAGCTGTTCTATAATATCTGCATGACCTAATACCCTGTTCTGGAAGAGTGTTTGTTATTTTCCAATTGGACTGTGGAACACTGACTTTAAAATAAGCCTCACAGATTACTGAACAGGAGTTTCCTATAGTCCCAGAATTGCACATAAGGCCAAAACTAAGCACAAAAGTAACTTTTACATATTCTAAGTTCAGAGAGTTGCCAGTGAGCTGCCAATAGGTTGGGCCAGAAGAATCTGTGGCAATGAACCAGACTTTAATTGCCTGACGACAGGGCATGATGACCTGTCAGTGTTAGCCAGAGGCAGCCACAACCTAAAAGAAGATGACAACTTCACCCAGTTTAATGATATGTTTGCTTTTTTCCTGCTTCCTCTCTGCCCCAACAGATGGAAGAAGGGAAAAGTATGTAGAGTCAGAACACCCTCAGTCCCTCATAATCCCTACAAAGGCAGTGAATTTTGAAAAGCTTTTAAAAATGTGTAACACTAAGTCTTAATTATCAAAAATGAGACTGTCCTTATACCAAAAAGTAACAGGAAAATTATGATATTCTAGTAAAGATGTAATTAAGAAAACTAAACACACACACAATTTATACTAAGCCAAATAAGAAACAAAAAAGGTTTAATCCTTCAGAGGCTAAAAAGGAAGAGGAGGGACTAAAAAAGGCTTCACTGAATAGGTGACAGAGAGACTAGAATGAAGAGAAAAAAATAAAGAATACCACAAAATTCATTATAAAAGGAAAAAGACTAACTATGTCAAGGAGAAAGATAAATATTAATCCTTGAAATTCTTTTATTAAAAAAATACAATATAAGAAACATAGCACTTTTTAAAGGAGGACTGTACAGTAACAGAAAAACTCAGAAAGCTGGAAAAATAATCATCACATGAAGAAACTGGATTTTAAGAACTCTGTGCTACTAAAAACAAGAAGGATGCCATTAAGTGTGAATTATTATTTTAATATAGACAGTAAATGTAAATAATAGGAGGATAAGAACAGGCCCTAAACCAGATTCCTTAAAAGGGGAAATCTTCTTTTAATTTGGAATGAATGTCTGCTTCATTAAGTCCATGTTCTTTATAAGCCAATCTCTATTATGAATTACATGTACAAATCATAAATAAAATATTAGCAAACTGAACCAAGGGAAATATTAAAATTATAATACATCTGGATCAAATAGCACATTTCTTATTTACAATATTAGGAAGTCAAAGAGAAAAACATATGAGCTTAGTACTGCCAAAACATCAGTTGATACTAGGAATAAAAGAAAAATTTTAGCTTAATAAAAGGACTCCTACATGGGGCACCTGGGTGGCTCAGTGGGTTAAAGCCTCTGCCTTCAGCTCAGGTCATGATCTCACAGCAGGCTCCCTGCTTCCTCCTCTCTCTCTGCCTACTTGTAATCTCTGTCAAATAAATAAATAAAATCTTTAAAATAAATAAATAAATAAAAAATAAAAGGACTCCTACAATGTCACACTTCATGGTGAAGCACTAGAAATATTTCTAACAAAGTCACTAAAGCCACTATGTTTAATATTTTGTCACTTTCCTAGAGATCATAACCTATATAACAGAATTTTTTAAATAAATGTAAATTTCATGTATATTTAAAAATTATACATATGAATATATCTATTTAAAAATAATATATCTAAGATACATCTATTTAAAAATAAATATAAAACTATGAATATAGATTGTAAGTAAATAAAATTGTCATTATTTGCAAATAATATGGTAGATTACGTAAAAGAACTGAAATAACAAACTGACAAACAGAACTATTAGAAAAGTAAGTTCAGCAAGGCAATCATATAAAAGATCAACTTTACATGAATTCATAAAAACTAACCCTTCTACAAATTGGCAATACACAGAAAAATACAATGAAAAAAATCATTTCATTAGTAATTGATTAAAAAAAATTCAAAATGCTAAGAATAAGCTTAACAAAATATGAGTAAGTCCTAGATGTATGTTAAATAATTTTGCTGAGGGGACACTTGGGTAGTTCAGTTGGTTAAGCGTCCAGCTCTTGATTTCGGTTCAGGTCATGATCAGGGTCATGAGACTGAGTGGTATGGGGTGTGGAGTCTGCTTAAGATCCCCTCTCTCCCTCTCCCTTTGCCCCTCCTGCCACTTGAATGCATACTCTCTGTCTCTCTAAAAAAATATGAATAATAACAATAATTTTGTTGAGGGCTAAGTCCAAATAAATGGAGATAAATGTCATGTTCCAGGAGGATTACATGTAATATATTATATTAATGTAAATATATTGATATTCTGAAAATTAACTTATAAAGTCAATATAGATCTAGTCAAAATACCAAGAGAACCTCTTAGGAAGCTTGTAAGTAAATGTAAAATTCACCTGTAAAAAAAATGTACAAGTTTTATAGAGGGATGAAGGGGTTGGCAATTTCCATACACAAATATCAAGTATAAAGCTGGACAAATCTATCAAAAAGAACCATTTCAGAGCACTAGAAACTAAGCAAAGTCAGCCTGCAAATTGAGAAGTGCTTGTTCTAGAATAAATGCTAAAGATACAGGTAAGAACAGTGGGATGTTGTGTCCTTCTGCCTGTGGTTGCTCCCAACAACCCAATGTCAGCCTAAATAATGAGAATGGCAGTTCTGTCCACATGAAACTAGCAAAAAGAACCTAATAGCTTTGTTGGCAAAAAGGGTGCACTCATTTCAGGGTGGGGGGAGATGAAAACCCATGTTTTTGGTGGATAAAAGTGATAGACTTTTTTGGGAATGAAAAGAGAAAATTTGAAGTTGGAGTCTGAAGCTGAAGTCCTGGTTAAAGTGAATGTCTGACTAGTCAGAAAATTAACAGAAAGATCACGTAAATAAGAAAACCGTAGAAGGTCTATGATAAGCTTACCATACAACTCTGGCTAAACAGAAAGCTAAGTATTTTTGGGGAGACAAATGAAACCATGGCGGGCACCTGGATGGCTCAGTCAGTAAAATGTGTGACTCTTGGTCTCAGGGCTGTGAGTTTGAGCCCCACTTTGGGTGTAGAGGTTACTTAAAAATACTTAAAATACTTAATACTAAAAAATTACTTAAAAATAAAATCATTAAGGGCGCCTGGGTGGCTCAGTGGGTTAAGCCGCTGCCTTTGGCTCAGGTCATGATCTCAGGGTCCTGGGATCGAGTCCCGCATCGGGCTCTCTGCTCAGCAGGGAGCCTGTTTCCTCCTCTCTCTCTGCCTGCCTCTCTGCCTACTTGTGATCTCTCTCTGTCAGATAAATAAATAAAATCTTAAAAAAAAAATAAAATCATTAAAAAAAAAATGAAGCCAAGGAAGGGTGAAGACTGGCTCCTACCACAAAGGAGACTAGACTGACTTCACAATTAAAGCACAGGCAACCTTCTAAAAAATAAACAGCCTTCAATAAATAAGCTAACAAACAAATATAAATAAAACAGAACCCAGAATTGTTATAATCTGTTAACTAAAATGTATAATTTTCAACGAACAATGTTTCAGAAAATAATTGGTGAAAAATTTCTCAAATTTGATGAAAACATTAACCCATAGCTCTAAGAAGTTCGAGAAACCCAAAGTAAAAACATGAAGAGATACACCTAGATACAACTTAGTAAAACTGCTAAGTTAATATAAAAGCCAAACAAAGAGGAAAATCTTGAAAGCAGCAAGATAAGGAGGATTCATCATGTACGGGAAATGACAATACAAATAAGATTAATTCCTCATTAAAAATGATGGAGGACAGAAGACAGTCAAACCCTGTGTTCAAAGCACGGACCGGAAAAAAAACATATAAACTATGAATTCTATGTCCAACAAAACCACTCTTCATAAATGAAGATGAAATAAACATATTCTAAGTTAAATAAAGCTGTTGTTAGCAGACCTGCCCTTAAGATATACTAAAGAAAGTTCTTCAGGCTGAAAGGAAATGGCACCAGATACTAACTCAGATCCACAAGAAGGAATGAAGATCCGCAAGAAGGAATACGTGCAAAAGTATAAAACACAATACAAATAGATAAACAAAATGTGGCATATACATGTTAATAGACCATTATTCAGCCTTCATATGGAAGAAAATTCTGACATATGCTATGATGTAATAAACTTGAAGATATTCTCTTAGTGAAATAAGCCAGTCATGAAAGGACATATATGGTATGATTTCAATTCCATGAGGTGTCTAAAGTAGTCAAATTCATAGAAACAGAAAGGAAAATGGCAGTCTGAGGGAAGGGGGGATAAGAAGTTATTATTATTTAATGGGCACAGTGTTTTAGTTTTGTAAGATAAACAAAGTTCTGGTGATGGATGGTGATAATAGTAGCCCAACATTAATGTATTTAAAATCATTGAACTGTACAATTAACGATTTAAATAATGGGTTTTATGTTATACATATATTATACCACAATTTAAAAATAAAAGACAATACAAATCAACATCAACTTATGATAAAAACTCTCTAAGTGGGTACAGAGGTAACATACCTCAGCATAAGAAACAACATACATGATAAACTCACAGCTAACATCATACTCAATGGCAAAAAGCTGAAAGCTTTTCCCCTAAGATCAGGAATGAGACAAGGAAGCATACTTTCACCACTTATGTTCAACAGAGCATTAGAAGTCCCTAGTCAGAGCAAGAAATAAAAGGCATCCAAATCAGAAAGGAAGAAGTAAAACAGTCACTATTTGCAGCAGACATGATATTATATATAGAAAACCCTACAGACTCTACCAAAAAAAACTGTTAGAATAAACAAATTCAGTAAAGTTGCAGGATACAAAATCAATCTACAAAAATCTGTTGCATATCTGTACACTAATAATGAGCTACCAGAAAGAGAAAGTAAGAAAGCAATCCCATTTACAATTATATCAAAAGAATAAAATACCTAAAATTAAATTTAACCAAGGAGGTAAAAGACGTGTACACTGCAAACCACAAGACATTAATGAAAGAAACTGGAGAAGGCACAAATAAGTGTAATATTCCATGCTCATAAGTTAAAAGAATTAATAGTGTTAAAGTGTCCATACCACACTATAATCTATGAAATTGATTCAATGAAATCTCTATGAAATTCCAATCGCATTTTTCACAGAAATTGAAAAAAATCATAAATATTCATGGAACCACATAAGACTCTGAATAACCAAAACAGTCTTGAGAAAGAACAAAGCTAGAGGCATCAAGTCCCAGATTCAAACTATATTATAAAGCTATATAGTAACTAAAACTTGAAAGTATGGTATCAGCATAAAAACTGACACACAGATCAATGATAGAATTAGAGAGCCCAGAGATAAACTGATGTATATATGCCAATTAATTTATGACAAAGGAACCAAAAATATATAGTGGGGAAAGGACAGTCTCTTCAAAAATGATACTGGGAGGAAAATATATCCTCATGCAAAAGAATAAAGACTACTGTCTTACAACATACACAAAATTTAACTCAAAATGGATTAAAAAACTTGAATGTAGGATCTAAAACCGTAAAATTCCTAGAAGAAAACATAGGCAGTAAATTTCTTGATAATTGGTCTTTGTGATGATTTTTTGGATTTGACACCAAAAACAAAGGCAAGAAAAGCAAAAATAAAAAGTGAGATTACATCAATCTAAGAAGTTTCTGCATAGCAATGGAAACCATCCACGAAATAAAAAGCTACTGAATTGGAAGGGGAGGTGAACCATGAGAGACTATGGACTCTGAAAAACAATCTGAGGGTTTTGAAGGGGCGGATGGTGGGAAGTTGGGGGAACCAGGTGGTGAGTATTGGAGAGGGTATGGATTGCATGGAGCACTGGGTGTGGTGCAAAAACAATGAATACTGTTATACTGAAAAATAAATAAATAAAAATTAAAAAAAAAAAAGAAAAGCTACTGAATGAAAGAAAACATTTGCAAATTAAAATATCTGATAAGGGGCTAATATCTAAAATATATAAAGAATTCATGCAACTCAACACCAAAAATACAAACCATACAATTAAAAAATGAACAGAGGATCCAAATAGACACTTTACCAAAGAAGACATACAGGAGGCCAACAGGTACATGAAAAGATGCTCAACATCCCTAATTACCAGGGAAATGCAAATAAAAACCACAGTGAAAAATTACTGTACACCTTTTAGAATGGCTAGTATCAAAAAGAAAAGAAATAACAGGTGTTGATGAAGATATGGAGAAAAGGGAGTCCTTGTACATTGTTAGGGGGAGTGTAAACTGGTGCAACCACTATGGAAAAATCATATGGAACTTCCTCAAAAAATTAACAATAAAACTACCACATGACCCAGTAACTCTACCTCCAAAGAAAACAAAAACACTTATTTAAAAAGATACATGCACTGTCCCAGATTTACTGCAGAAATATTTACAATAACCAAAACATGGAAACAATCTAAGTGTCTACTGATGGATGAACAAATAAAGAAAATTTGTATATATATCTATATATATAGATACACACACACACACTAGGATATTGTTCAGCACAAAAAAGAATGAAATCTTGTTATTTACAACAACATGGTTGGACCATGAGGGCATTACACTAAGTGAAACAAAACAGTGAAAGACAAATACAATGTGATCTCACTTATATGTGGAATCTAAAGCAAACAAAAAAACCCTAAGCTCATAGATACCATGATCAAAGTGGTTGCCAATGATGGGTTGCTGGGTTGGGTAAAATGGGTTAAAAGGAGTCAAAAGGTACAAATTTCCAGTTATAAAACAAATCATGAAAAGGACTGCTGACATTATATTATATTGTTTAATTTAAAAAAAAGACCTTGCCTTTAATCTCTTGGTTTCTTTAAAAACTTATGATTTTTAAAAAGTGACAATTTTTATAGTAGAATTATAACATACATTGTTGAGTTATAACAAATACATACACATGAATGGCAAAGCAACCCAAAGATAGAGGAAGATAACAGACTTGTATTAGAGGAAAGCTGCTATATTTTATTGGAATTGAGTCAGTGTTTACTTGAAGTAGATTCTTATGAGTTAAAAGTACACCTAGCAACCATTAAAAAGTTTTACAACAACATATATGTGTGTTTGTTTGTGTGTGTGTGTGTGTGTGTGTGTGTGTGTGTGTAATAAAAGAGCTCTAGTTTCAGCTTTGACAGGCAAAAAGACTCTTTCAGAAGATGCATAAATGGAGAAGCCCAGAGTCAAAGGTGGAGTTTAAAAAAATATATCAGACACTAGAGACCTTTAAAGCCTCTGATACCTACAGCTACAGCTAACATTAAACACAGCAGCCCTTGGGACACCTGAGTGGCTCAGTGGGTTGGGCCACTGCCCTTGGCTTGGGTCATGATCTCAGGGTCCTGGGATCGAGCCCCGCATTGGGCTCCCTGCTCAGTGGGGAGCTTGCTTCCCTTCCTCCCTCTCTGACTGCCTCTCTGTCTACTAGTGATCTCTCTCTGTCAAATAAATAAATTTTTAAAAATCTTAAAAAAAAAAAAACACAGCAGCCCTATTAAAATAAATCAACACCCTAACAGTCTAATAACCTCAGTTTCTGCTACCTGATACATGTCTAGCTTTCAATCAAAAATTGCAAGACATGCCAAAAGGCAAGAAAAACACAAACATAAAGAGACAATAACCAACAGAACCAGACTCAGATATAACACAAATGTAAGAGTAATCAGACATGGAATTTAAAACAAATTCCATGGTATGGTAAGAATTCTAATGGAAAAAGTAGACAATATGCAAAAATTCCAGGTAAGAATATCTCTTTTTTTAAAGGTTTATTTATTCTAGGGAAAGGAGGGGCAGAGGGAGAGAGAATCTCCAGCAGACTCACCACTGAGTGCAGAGTCCAACTGCAGGTTAGCCCACAACTGTGAGATAAGGACCTGAGCCAAAATCAAGAGTCAAATGCCTGAGCCACCCAGGTGTCCCAGGCAAAAGTATCTTTAAGTATTACCTCCCACATGTAGCTATATATTATTCTAATAATGAATTCCTTTAAGAAAGAAAATTAAAATTCAGTCTAAAGTTTAATAAATATAGTTTTAAATTTTTTCTTGAAAGTTATAAACTTCTGAAATTATTTAGTTATGTTCTATGGAAATGGGAATCTGGTGTTTAGAAAGATAGACATCTGTTACAGCCCAAGCTAAAATGTAGTTCTCTTCTGTGAACTAAATCCATGGTCCCCAAATCCATATGTTGAAATTCTAACCCTCAAATGTGACAATATTTGGAGATAAGACCTACAAGGAGGTACTTAAGGTTAAATAAGACCATAAGGGTGGGATCCTAATAAAACATAATCAGTGTCCTTATAAGAACAGATACCAGAGAGCTTTCTTTCTCTCTCTCTCTCTCCACCATGTGAGAATATAATGCGTAGGCAGTCATCTGTAAGTCTGGAAGAGAGTCTTCATCTGAAACCAAACTGACCCACACCTAGAGCTTGGCCTTCCCAGCCACCAGAACTATAAGGAAATAAATTTCTGTCATTTAAAGCCATGCAATCTGTTGTTTTTTGTTTTGATAGTTTGAGCCAACTAAGACACTTCTCTTCCTTTTGGCAGATTTTCAAAATAGGTGAAAGGGCCCAAAGAAATCAGTAAGAGCTATAAGGAGAACCAATAGCTAATTAATTCACAAACCAAAAATAAAACTCATGAATTACTGACAGGAACTTGTTCAGCTTTCCAACAAATTAGGACATAGGTTATTCTCCCTTTCAGTTTACTTCATTACATTGATATCCAAACTTAACTATAAAAAGCACAAGAATTTGTAAGTAATTTGGAAGCTATACATGTAGCCAAGGATAAAAGCAAACTCTTTTTACACTAATTAGTTCTCTCTCTCTCCTTCAACAGAAGTTATTAGGTGGTAGAAAATTCTGTTTTTACACTATATGACTTCATAACCGTATCATGATTTGTTTGGTATCTTTTAAAGATTCAGTTTCAGCTTACTGATGGAGAAATTTTTCTTAAGCATGTACCAAAATTTACTATACACAGAAACTGTATCAACACATTTAATATTACACATGTTACAAAGTTCCTGTTTGAATAGCCTTCAAATTCAAAGAACAAGTGTGCCTCTCTGGCTGTCAGTAGAGCATGTGACTCCTGATCTCCAGGTTGTATGTCAGAGCCCCATCCTGGGTGTGGAGAGTACTTTAAAAAACAAACAAACAAACAAAACAACAACAACAACAACAACAACAACAACAAAAAACCCTCAAAGATCAAAACTGACAGAATTGAAGAAGAGAAGGTTTCTCAAACCAGGTTTGGGCCAATGAAAATGAGTTAATATACTTTTGTACCCTAATCTTCATCTTATCCTTGCTGCTCAGTAATAATTTTATTCATCTCTGATAACTGATGTTTGCAAACAATTTCCTTTTTAGAGGTGCTTAATTGCATTCTGCTACTTCCATCTCAAAAGCTTTTGATGTTGAGAAGACAAGAACCATTCAACAACTTTGGTTCTTTCAATTTTTCTCTTCTTCCACACTCTGTTCTTTCCAAAGTTAACAGATACCCTAATGGGTAGAATGAATGAATGAATGAATTTTAACCACATCTCTACAGAAGATGAAAAAGTTTGAAATAAAGAAAAAAAATTGGACATACACAGGATTGCTGAAAGTTTACTTCTACACAAATGCTGTGAATCTGGAATATACTTACACAAAAAGGAGGTAGGTCAGCATTCTTGACAAAATGAATATATAAGAAAGGCACTGTCAGAGATTACTGCCTTTTCTGATGTTACAACATTAATAGCTAAAGTTAATTTCTCATATGCTTAGAAATTTGTGAGATTCACACAGAAAATCAGTACATTCCTGTTAGAGCAAAAAGAAATTAAAGTAGGAAAAATGGGGTGCCTGGGGACACAGTCAGTTAAGTATCTGACTCTTGGTTTCAGCTCAGGTCATGATCTCAGGCTCATGAGATCAGAGTCTGCTTAAGATTCTCTCTCCCTCTCCCTTGCCCCTCCCTGTTCACATGTGCACACACACATGCACATGCGCTCCCTTGTGCGCGCTCTCTCTCTCTCTCTCTCTCTCTCTCGCAAATAAATAAATAAATAAATCCTTTTAAAAAAAGTTAGGAAAAATAACCATAAGAAGGTAAGTATTGCCCTCTTTTTAAAAAAGTTTCTTTATTATGAAAAAATATGTGTTTATTATTGGGAGAACACAGAATATACAAAAAAATTACTAGTAATTTTTATCACCCATTCATTTTTTTTTGAAGTGTGGTTATTATTTTTTTTATTGTATGCAATTATAGTTTTTTTAATATAATTTTTTATTTTTTATAAACATATATTTTTATCCCCAGGGGTACAGGTCTGTGAATCACCAGGTTTACACACTTCACAGCACTCACCAAAACACATACCCTCCCCAATGTCCATAATACCACCCCTTTCTCCCAAACCCCCTCCCCCCAGCAACCCTCAGTTTGTTTTGTGAGATTAAGAGTCACTTATGGTTTGTCTCCCTCCCAATCCCATCTTCTTTCATTTATTCTTCTCGTACCCACTTAACCCCCCATGTTGCATCACCACTTCCTCATATCAAGGAGATCATATGATAGTTGTCTTTCTCCGCTTGACTTATTTCGCTAAGCATGATACGCTCTAGTTCCGTCCATGTTGTCGCAAATGGCAAGATTTCATTTCTTTTGATGGCTGCATAGTATTCCATTGTGTATATATACGACATCTTCTTGATCCATTCATCTGTTGATGGACATCTAGGTTCTTTCCATAGTTTGGCTATTGTGGACATTGCTGCTATAAACATTCGAGTACACGTGCCCCTTTGGATCACTACGTTTGTATCTTTAGGGTAAATACCCAATAGTGCAATTGCTGGGTCATAGGGCAGTTCTATTTTCAACATTTTGAGGAATCTCCATGCTGTTTTCCAGAGAGGTTGCACCAGCTTGCATTCCCACCAACAGTGTAGGAGGGTTCCCCTTTCTCCGCATCCTCGCCAGCATCTGTCATTTCCTGACTTGTTGATTTTAGCCATTCTGACTGGTGTGAGGTGATATCTCATTGTGGGTTTGATTTGTATTTCCCTGATGCCGAGTGATATGGAGCACTTTTTCATGTGTCTGTTGGCCATCTGGATGTCTTCTTTGCAGAAATGTCTGTTCATGTCCTCTGCCCATTTCTTGATTGGATTATTTGTTCTTTGGGTGTTGAGTTTGCTAAGTTCTTTATAGATTCTGGACACTAGTCCTTTATCTGATATGTCGTTTGCAAATATCTTCTCCCATTCTGTCAGTGGTCTTTTGATTTTGTTAACTGTTTCCTTTGCTGTGAAAAAGCTTTTGATCTTGATGAAATCCCAATAGTTCATTTTTGCCCTTGCTTCCCTTGCCTTTTGCGTTGTTCCTAGGAAGATGTTGCTGCGGCTGAGGTCGAAGAGGTTGCTGCCTATGTTCTCCTCAAGGATTTTAATGGATTCCTTTCTCACATTGAGGTCCTTCATCCATTTTGAGTCTATTTTCGTGTGTGGTGTAAGGAAATGGTCCAATTTCATTTTTTCTGCATGTGGCTGTCCAATTTTCCCAGCACCACTTATTGAAGAGGCTGTCTTTTTTCCATTGGACATTCTTTCCTGCTTTGTCGAAGATTAGTTGACCATAGAGTTGAGAGTCTATTTCTGGGCTCTCTATTCTGTTCCATTGATCTATGGGTCTGTTTTTGTGCCAGTACCATGCTGTCTTGATTATGACAGCTTTGTAATAGAGCTTGAAGTCCGGAATTATGATGCCACCAACGTTGGCTTTCTTTTTCAATATCCCTTTAGCTATTCGAGGTCTTTTCTGGTTCCATATAAATTTTAGAATTATTTGTTCCATTTCTTTGAAAAAGATGGATGGTACTTTGATCGGAATTGCATTAAATGTGTAGATTGCTTTACACAGATGCGAAAATACTCAACAAAATACTAGCCAATAGGATTCAACAGTACATTAAAAAGATTATTCACCACGACCAAGTGGGATTTATTCCAGGGCTGCAAGGTTGGTTCAACATCCGCAAATCAGTCAATGTGATACAACACATCAATAAAAGAAAGAACAAGAACCATATGATACTCTCAATAGATGCTGAAAAAGCATTTGACAAAGTACAGCATCCCTTCCTGATCAAAACTCTTCAAAGTGTAGGGATAGAGGGCACATACCTCAGTATCATCAAAGCCATCTATGAAAAACCCACCGCAAATATCATTCTCAATGGAGAAAAACTGAAAGCTTTTCTGCTAAGGTCAGGAACACGGCAGGGATGTCCATTATCACCACTGCTATTCAACATAGTACTAGAGGTCCTAGCCTCAGCAATCAGACAACAAAAGGAAATTAAAGGCATCCAAATCGGCAAAGAAGAAGTCAAATTATCACTCTTCGCAGATGATATGATACTATATGTGGAAAACCCAAAAGACTCCACTCCAAAACTGCTAGAACTTATACAGGAATTCAGTAAAGTGTCAGGATATAAAATCAATGCACAGAAATCAGTTGCATTTCTCTACACCAACAGCAAGACAGAAGAAAGGGAAATTAAGGAGTCAATCCCATTTACAATTGCACCCAAAACCATAAGATACCTAGGAATAAACCTAACCAAAGAGACACAGAATCTATACTCAGAAAACTATAAAGTACTCATGAAAGAAATTGAGGAAGACACAAAGAAATGGAAAAATGTTCCATGCTCCTGGATTGGAAGAATAAATATTGTGAAAATGTCCATGCTACCCATTCATTTTCTATTCATTTTTTCAGTTATGAAAATAACACTGTAAAGTCTCAGGATATAAAATCAATATAAAGAAATTAGTTGCATTTCTACACTAACAACAAATTATCAGAAAGAGAAGTTCAGAAGAAAATTCAATTTACAATAGCATTAAAAAGAATAAAATACTTAGGAACAAATTTAACCAAAGGAATTAAAGATTTGTACACTGAAAACTACAAAATATTGCTGAAAGAAATGAAAAAGAACAAATAAATGGAAAGATATTACATGTTCATGGGTTGGAAGAATTAATATTGTTAAAATATCCACACTACACAAAGTGATCTGGAGAGTCAATGCAACCCCTATCAAAATTTCAATGGCTTTTTTCACAGAAATAGGAAAAAAATCCTAAAATTTATATGGAAACAAAAAAGATTCTGACTAGTTAAAGCGATCTTAAGCAAGAAGCTGGAGGTATTATACTTTCTGATTTCAAACTATACAAAGCTATAATAATCAAAACAGTATGGTATTGCCATAAAAAAAACAGATATTCAGATCAATGGAACAGAACAGAGAGCCCAGAAATAAACCTATACGTGTATGATCAATTAATTTTTGACAAAAGTTCTAAGAACGTACAATGATGAAAGGATAGTCTATTCATTAAAAAAAAAAAGAATAGAAAAAAATCAATATTCAGATACAAAAGAACAAAACTGGATCCCCCACCTTGACCATACGAAAAAATCAACACAAAATGGATTAAAGGGTTGAATATAAAAACTGAAACCTAAAACTCCTAGAAGAAAACATACGTGGTAATCTCCTTGACATTGGTTTGGCAATGACTTTTTAGATTTGAGACTAAAAGCAAAGGCAACAAAAGCAAAAATGAGGCGAGACTATATCTTCTGAGCTTCTGTACAGAAAAAGATAACATCAACAATATGAAAAGGTAATGTGCTGAATGGGAGAAATATCTGCAAACCATATAACCAATAAGGGGTTAATATGCAAAATACAGAAAAACTCCTATAACTCAGAAGAAAATAAATAAGAACTTTAAGGTTCTGACTAGTCATTTTTCCAAAGAAGATCTATAAAAGACTAATAGACAAACATATTTAAAGTAAACAAAATCACTATCTCCAAAAGGTGTCTACATACCATGCCACGTTCACTGCAGTATTATCCATAATAGCCAAAATATAGAAATAATCATTTTAAAAAAGATTTTATTTATTTATTTGAGAAGGGGAAGAGGACAGAGGTAGAGGGAGAAGCAGACTCCCTGCTGAGCAGAGAGCCTAACATGGTGCTCTATCCCAGGACCCCAAGATCAAGACCTGAGCTGAAATCAGATGCTTAACTGACTGAGTCACCCAGGCACCCCTTAGAAACAATCTTAAGTGTGCACTGGTGGGTGAATAAAGAAAATGTGATATGCAGTGTGTATATACATACACATACACATTACACACACATTTTAAAAAAATAGGTATCCATTTATTTTCATGTGTAATAGGAAAAAACATAACTAGCACATAAGATTGATGGCAGGATATGTTGTTTAACATAAGACTAAAGTTTGAAGTAAGTAAAATAAAAAAATATGTTGATCAAAGAAAATATTAAAGGAGAAGAGAACAGGAGGTCCTCAGTTACAACAAGAATTGTGGAGGTGGTACACGAATGCCCGGAGTTTGGGACTCACTCTCCAAGTTTTGAGCCAGAAGCTGGGCTCTGTTCTGAGACCCTTAAGGGCTCTACAGGGAGACCCTCCTCGTGCTCAGAGTCCAGGACATCACCATAGGAGTGTGTGTTGGATCCAGACCACCCCAGGGAGGAAAGTAGGTTTT
The DNA here is from genome assembly GCF_011764305.1 of Mustela putorius furo. NCBI lineage: Eukaryota > Metazoa > Chordata > Mammalia > Carnivora > Mustelidae > Mustela > Mustela putorius. The sequence continues at coordinate 682,166 of NW_025421437.1, forward strand.
ATTTCATTTGTTTGTGCTCTACAAGACATCTCAGAAGTTAAAAAGCAACAAAAGTGGTTTTCCTTAAAAGAGAAGAATAATCTTCTAGGTACAGCCTTGAGGAAGCAATAGTCAAAGGGTGGTCTGGGGTGGAGGGTCTGAGAGGGACACGGCTGGGTGGGGATAAACAGGGAGGTGGAAGGGACACCCCAGCACTCTCCTGGAAGAGTGTGCACAGGTATGGGGTTTGTGTACACAGCCCCAGTCAAGGGTGTAGGATGAACACTCACAGCTCCTGGACCCTGTTTCCCAGCATATAACTGGCACTTAATGCTGAATCACTGTGGCACTGGGAGGAGTGCCGGAAGGCAGGGCCGAGGTGTGGCCGGCGTCCCTGGCATATCAGCATATACCAACCTCTTCTCCTGAACATTATGCTCATTATATACATACACATACACATATATTATGTATATACTATATATAACATATGCATAATTTATATGAAATATAACATGATATCGTTTACACATAGAATTTTTCTTTCAAGTTGAATTCATGGAAACAGAGCAGAATGGTGGAGGTCAGGGGCTCCAGGGCAGGGGAAATGGGGAGAAGCTGTAACGGTATAAATTTCTAGCTGTAAGTAAGCACTAAGATCAAATGTAAGCATAACTATATGAAGTGATATATGTATTTTTTAATTCCATCGAACATGTATTTTTTATTATGTTCAGTTAGCCAGCATATAGTACATCATCAGTTTTTGATTTAGCATCAACAATTCATTAGTTGCCTATAACACCCAGTGCTCATCACAACATGTGCTCTCTATAATACCATCGCCCAATTACCCCAACCCCCTACTCTCCACCTTTCTGTAACACTCAGTTTGTTTCTTGGAGTCCAGAGTCTCTCATGGTTTGTGTCCCTCTCAAATTTTTTCCCATTTAGTTTTCCCTCCCTTCGTGATATATGTATTAATCAACTTATCTATGGGATTCCTTTCACAAAATATATGTATATCAACTGTTCAGATTGTACATTTTAAATATATATTTTTGTCAATTATACCTCAATAAAACTAAAAAGTAAAATACTTAAAAGTAATATAATATAAAAGTAATTAAATACTTAAAAGTAAAATAAAAGCCACCATGGCAGCACTTTGAAGGAAAAACAAACAAAAAAAAAGTATTTGATCTGTAAAACTTCTCAATAAGAAATATCAGAGATAATAAAGGTAAAAAATAAAATTCAAAAGGAATAGTGATACAAAGACTGAGTACACTAACAACAATTAGGTGTCTTATGAAGGTAATAACTGTTAATAACAAATAAGGTAAGAGAATGAAGATTTCACATATAAAGAATAGGTCAAAGGAATTAGAACAGGAGATACCAAAACACAGAGCCCTAAGAGTGGTTTATAGGGAAAATGTTAAACATGCAATAGCAAGAAGCAGGATGATGAGAAAGTAAATAGGGTCAATAGTGCTGATGTGCTTTGGAAGGGAAGAAAATGCAGAAAAAGGAGGGGCTGGGCATATAAAAAATGCTAGGAACATGAACATTACTATTAAAAAGTAGAATTTTTAAAAAAAGCCAAGCAGTTCCTTGTGGTTTTTGCACATTGTACGTACTTCTAATAAAAAGGGCATCCGGTTCACTGATAAGAACTTTTTAAGACCCTATAGTATAACCTAGACAATTTCAGAAAGCAACTCATACCTCATCTGCATGATTATACAAAGTGGTTTCACAGTTTGAGATTTCTGGCTTCAACTTTATGAAAATGACAGAAGAAAGCACTTCAAATTTCATCTACCTAGGTTAAAAGTTCAGAGCGCAAAAGTGTAATAGTACTTCCTCTGAAGAAGAAAACAAAGCAAAATCAAAACTCAAAAGAAAAGAGGGCAATCTACAATACAAAATAGTAAAGACGACAGACAAAGCAAGCAATAGCAGTCAAAACTGTCAGACAAAGAGAGCATGCGTCAGAAGATCAGTTTGGCATCAGTATTCCAAACTTTCATTAATCACCTCAAAACCCATACCTCCACCTCAATCTCTTTCCCTCTTGCCTCCTTCACCCTGAAAACAAAGGATTCTTTTAACTGTCTGTGTCCTTAAGAATTTTCCTAATCCTGTTATTCCTTATTCCTGCCCTCTAGCGTCCAAAGATAAAATATCCTGCTCTTAGCTAAGACTAATTTTTTCACCTGTTCCAACCTTCATCCCACTTGTTCCATCATCATCATCAATCCCCTCCTTTGGTTGTGTTATCAACTTCTCCCTCTTTACTAGCTTTCTTCTTCAACATATAAATATGCTCAGGTTCTTCCATCTTAAAAATACAAAAGCTCTGCTTCCACCCTGCGACCACTCCATACTCATTAGCCAAAATGAGCTTTTCCAACATACAAACCCAATTAATTTGATATTCTTGCTGAAAAATCCCTAAAGAGTTCCCATTACCTTTAGAAAGATTTTCAAGATATTAAGATTTTATTTCCAACCAATAAATATTCCCTCACTGGGCCATATTCTGTCATGGACTTATCTGTCTTGTAATCATGGACAAACTGTCTGTAATTTCTCCATTTACTCCTCAGTTACCTGTAACTCATTCTCCAATATGCAAAATATAGAAGAACTCATATAACTCAGTAGCAAGAAAATAAATAAAAACTTTTAACTTGTAAAAAACAGAATAGATAAATTTATAAAGACAGAAAGCAGATTAGTGGTTGCCTGGGACTGGAGTGAGTGGGAGAAATGGGGAGTGACTCTTAACAGGCACAGGGTTTCTTTTGGGGTAATGAAAATGTCCTAAAATTGATTGTGCTGATGGTCACACTTCTCTAAATATTATCAACTAATGAATTGTAAGCTTTACATGGGTGAATTATATGGTATGTGAATTATATCTCAAAAAATATATTGCTAGTTAAAGCTTTAACTTGAGGGGAACCAGAGTGGCTCAGTCAGTTAAGTGTCCGAATCTTGATTGCCGTTCAGGTCATAATCTCTGGGTAGTGAGACTGAGTCTAGCATCAGGCTCCACTATCAGCTGGGAGTCAGAGTCTGCTTGGGATTCTCTCCCTCTCCTTCAACTCCTCTCCCGGCTTATGTGCTTTTGCTCTCTAAATAAATAAATCAACCTTCTTTTTAAAAAGTTTTAACTTGGAAGCCTCAACAGTTAAAAAGATATTAATATGTCAGTGTTCAGTGTTCAATCTAGGCTCTTACTGTTTTAAATAGTCATATCCATGTTTTCCAAGATTGAAAAAGAAGTAAAACACTTTTACCATAGAAAATTATAATTTTTTTTTACTCCCCTGGAAATAGAACATTCTCCCTGAGACAAGTAAATCTATTATCTAACTTTTATACCCTCCACTTTCATATAGATTTTTAGGAACACATGGAAGTAATAGAGAGCCTCTATAACATAGTAGGTCCTACAACCAAAGTATAAATAAAGAAGTGAGGAAGTACAGTGATTGGAATAAATTATCCTCACAGCGTTTACTATCACATCTTTAATGAGAGGACTTTCCCATCAATCTGCAACTTACCTTCATCATAACATTTAGTGCATATTTTTGATCTTCTCGCCTTGCTGCTGCTTTTGCTTCTGTAGCTTCTTTTGCTCTTTCTTGTGCTTGTAAAATAGATTTCTCCCTTATTCTTTGCATCATCTCTTTGTCAACTAAAACAAGAAATATCACTAAATTAGGATTATGATGAGTGTTTTACTTAGGAGAAAACTGCTTAACACCCTGATCCAGGATGCAATGTGGGTGGGGGGCGGGGGAGGACAACTTCACATGGAGAAATGAAAGCATTTTTCAATATTAAACTGGCCAAGAAGCTAACATTAAAAGGTAAGCAGGCAACTGTAACAGCGATTATTTACCACAGAGGTAGAGAAGGAGAGAGAAAGAAAATATGAATGAGAGGAAGTGGGAACAAGAGGAAGGGTGAATCAGAGTGAGAGAGGAAACACTGAGGACAAGGAGAGGGACATAAAAGGGAGAGGTGGAAGGGGGAGGGGGGAAGAGGTACAGAGAGGGAGATGGGACAGGGTGGAGGGAAAGAGTACACATTTATCCTTTTCCCTCTCTTTCAGGAAACCAAGGGTATTTGCTTAGAAACCTAATCACAATAAATCATCACTATGAGGTCTCCTAGAAGAGAAGATGAGATTTGTTTTGTGATGGCGTAATAAATACTACAATTTCAAAGTAGTGAGTATAAAACATAAATGTACTTCATAATATAAATGTCTTCGTGATACTTGTTGACACAGCTGTTGTTTGTTGCCTACATTCATGATGGAAGAGAATGCTAAATTTCAGTTAACAGTTTAAAAAAAAGTCTGGAATTTTAATATTCAAAGAAATTGCCTTAAAAAGGAAAAGGAAAAAAGAAGCATGGAATTTTTACTAATTCAAGATCTTAACTAGGCCTTTGGACTGGAATTAAGTCTGAGACTTCTCCCAACCCTCCTCCTGTTTAATAACAGTGACAGACAACTGGACCAGATTCAAGGATAAAGGTAGCTAAAAGAACCTACTTTCACATTGAAAAATAATGAAGAGTACACCAAGAAAAAACTTCAGAAGAAAACTAACCTATTATGTTCTGAAAAATGAGGAAGACTTGGCATATAGACTGGAGTTGCACACACTTCATGTGAGAAACAAAATTGTTAAAGAAATAATTTCACTGAGTTGCTATGTAACTGAGTTTTTGAAGTAAAATCAATGCTCATTACTTATTACATAAGCTAGTTTTAAGACTGTGCTGATCAATCTAAATCAGAGTTGGCACACTATGACCAAATCTAAACCGCTGCTTGTTTCCTCTAGCACACAAGTGAAGAATACTTTTTACATTTTTAAATAGTTGAAAAATCAAAATAATACCTTGTGACATATAAAAATTAGATAAAATTCAAATTTCGGTTCCATATATATGCATTGTCTATTGGCTGCTTTTGTGCTACCACAGAAGAACTAAGTAATTGTGACTGAGACCATAGGGCTCCTCATATTCAAAATACTATCTGGTCCTTTACAGAAAGAATTTGTTAAACCTTGGATTAAATGGTCAAAATTTGGAATGGATGACCATATTACCATGAAAGAGAAGACTCAAGCAGGTGTGCATTGAAAGCAGATTGGAAAAATAGAGAGGAGGATCGTGATTAGGAAATAAAATTCTCTTCCCACTCCTGGAAAAGATAGCCAAGGACGTTAAGAAGAGAATTTGACATAGAAGAAAGTGTCATGTAGGGAAAAGTAACAGGTTTTCTGACATGATTCTTCTTTCTCTCTCTCTTTTTTATTTATTTACTTGTCAGAGAGAGAGCGAGCAAGAGAGAGAGCACACAAGCAGGGGGAGCAGCAGGCAGACGGAGAAGAAGGCTTCCCGCTGAGGAAGGAGCTCAATGTGGGACTTGATCCTAGAACCCTGAGATCATGACCTGAGCTGAAGTCAGACGCTTAACCAACTGAGCCACCTAGGCATTCCTTGATTCTCCTTTATATCCTAAAAAGTCGGCAGACAAAATACTTCCTGGAGAGAGACAGACACATACACACAAACATTTAAGTCACTGGTTCTCAAGCCTGGTCAGTCATCAGAATCACCTGCGGTCCCACCATTCTCAATCTGTTTATTTTAAAATCAGCCATTATAAAATAGATGATGGTTCTGGGACCATCTTACTTTAAAATTAATATCATCAACAAGAACTTAAATAAATTAAAGTGTTTACATTTGATCTTAGGTAAGAAGTCAGAACACGCTGAGTGTTTCACAACAGAGTCCCAGGCCCCATCTCAGAATTTAAAAACTCTTCAGTTAGTCTGAAACCCACTAAAGAGCTAAGGTAACCTGACTATAGTAATCTACCTTAGCCAGTATTTTCTGAGCTGAATACTAGACTTTAGAGAAAAATTCTACCTGGTCTTGGGGATTACAAAATTAAATTCCACTGCAAGGTATCAAGAAATAATTATTATAAAGGACTGCAGGGTGCCTAGCTGGCTCAGTTGGAAGAGTATGTGACTCTTGATCTAGGGTCATGATTTCAAGCTGCAAGTCAAGTGTAGAAATTACTAAAAAATAAATTTTTTAAATATTTTTATTTATTTATTTGGCAGAGATCACAGGTAGACAGAGAGGCAGGTAGAGAGAGAGGAGGAAGCAGGCTCCCCGCTGAGCAGAGAGCCTGATGTGGGACTCAATCCCAGGACCCCGGGATCATGACCCGAGCTGAAGGCAGAGGCTCCAACCCACTGAGCCACCCAGGTGCCCCACTAAAAAATAAATTTAAAAAAAGAAAAAGAAAGCCTGCAATCTCCCCATTGTCAGTAGTTCCTACTCAAGACTTAATGCCAGAGGCCCAAGAGAAATTTCAGGCAGTAGATATAAAGCCCTAGAATACATGACAACTAGAACAGGGAGGAAGGAAATAAAGGCAAAGCAGCAGAGGGCAATTACTCAACCACAAAGTCAACTGTAGCAGAAGAATAAAGTACTCATTAAGAGTACAGAGTAGATGTCCATCAACAGATGAATGGATCAAGAAGATGTCGTATATATACACAATGGAATACTATGCAGCCATCAAAAGAAATGAAATCTTGCCATTTGCGACAACATGGATGGAACTAGAGCGTATCATGCTTAGCGAAATAAGTCAAGCGGAGAAAGACAACTATCATATGATCTCCCTGATATGAGGAAGTGGTGATGCAACATGGGGGCTTAAGTGGGTAGGAGAAGAATCAATGAAACAAGATGGGATTGGGAGGGAGACAAACCATAAGTGACTCTTAATCTCACAAAATAAACTGAGAGTTGCTGGGGGGAGGGGGTTTGGGAGAAGGGGGTGGGATTATGGACATTGGGGAGGGTATGTGCTTTGGTGAGTGCTGTGAAGTGTGTAAACCTGGTGATTCACAGACCTGTACCCCTGGGGATAAAAATATATGTTTATAAAAAATAAAAAAAATTATTAAAAAAAAAAAGAGTACAGAGAACAGAGGATCTCAGCTTTGCACACTATAATCCCTGGAAAGATTTTCACACTCACAGAAACTGATTTGATTGGTCTAGGATGAGTTTCAGATATCCGTATTATTTTAAAGTTTTGTAGGTGATTCAAATACGTAGCCAGGGTTAGGAACCACAGCTCTAGAGTCAAATTGCTAAAGCTCCAGTTCCAGGCTGCCACTCATTAGTTTTGGGACCTGTGCCAATTATTCAACACTTCTGTGTCTCAGTAGCCTCACCTTAAAAAAAAAAAAAAAAAATGGGGATGGGTAGGAGGTAACCTAAGTAAGAGGTTGTTCTAAGGATTACCAGATGTGTTAATGTCTAATACAAAATAAGTGTTCAATAAAGATCATACCAAGAGGCCTTATCCTCTGAGAATACAAGCTCACATCTGTTTGATAGCTATTATAAATGTGCTCTAACTTTTGAATGATTCAATCTTTATGTTATTTAAGCAGCAGCTGAAGCACTATGTCATTTAAATCATGCTCACGTTCCTATTTTTTCTTCTAGAAGAGAAACAGTTGTTCTGGAAAAAAAAAATTTTTTTAAGGTATAAAATATAAAAAGCACAACCAGATGAACATCTTTTGGTAAAAAAACTTACCGCCTGACACAGAAAGTGTCTCCCACATGGCCACTTCTTTTTTATATAATGTGAATACAATAGTGTCATTCCCAATCTTGGCTTTGCTGTTTTCATCGTCTATGGGTGCATAGAGAAACACTTCAAATAGAAATGGAGAAAAGTTGACCTATTCAGACGGGAGTAAACAGAGGTTAATTTAGTTAAACAAAATAAAGACACAGCCATTAAGAAACAAGTGATAGAGGTCCAGATCCCTTTTCTTAAATTCCTGCTATAAATTTATCCGATTAACAAGGCACATGAAGAAACCCTGGATTAAAATAATCTCTGGTCTGATGACATCTTTCAAAGATGAGGTGTCATCTCATGAGATTCTACTTAAAAAAAAGAAAGAAAGAAAGAACTAAATTTTAGGACGTTTATTTGCAAGAATGCGCGGGTGGCATATACTGAGCTGCGCTCTCAGAAGCTTGGGACCACACCCCCGGGGACTCGGCGGGCCCAACCCGAGTTCCTACCTTCAGATAGTTTTCTGTGCAGAACACGTCCGCGTCTCTGGCGCAGACGCCCCGGAGAGGCACAGAGATAAACACCGCCGTCTTTGTCTGCTGCCAGCTGTAATCGCTCACCTGCAGCGGCATCCCGGGGGGTGGCTGGACGGGAGGATGCGGATGGTTAGGACTAGCGCGGCTCGGTTGCTACGGCAACCGGGGTTACCACGCACCAGCCCTTCCGGGTCAGTTCGGCCAAGGTGCCCCGGCTCCCAGCGTGCCCCGGGCGCACCTCTGAGACAGCCTCACACACTCCCGCCTCGTGGCGGCCCGGGCTTCTTGGAGCGGGCGGTAAGACTACTTCTGTGGCTATCATCCGTTCCCTGGAGCCTGAATGAATCATCGAATGAATAGGTCTTCCTTTAAGAAAAGAGCTTTGCTCCTGAGGATGCAAAAAAAAGAACAACAACAATAATACGGTAGAGAGTGTCCTGACCTGTGCAAAGCAGGTGCACCGCCCCTGCGCCTAGCAGCCCTGGCCTTTTGTTCTGATGGAGGCTGTCAGAACATCATTTGGTGTTCCTGTTTTGGAAATTTCTTGGCTGTGCAGAGGTCCTGATCTGGGAATTTGGCCTTTACTATTGCAGTGCTCCAAATCCTGTTAACTCTAAGGCCTCCAAAAGATCAAATGTAGGGTTCCCTACATGGCTTAAGACCTGGAAAGAAATGGGACTTGTGACTCAAGTGACAAATGCTTGGTTGCAAGGATAGCTTGGATTTACACGGATACATTTTACAATTGCTTAAGAAGAAAGGACCTTAGCTCTGGAGTGACCTTGTAGGTGATGTAGTTCATCCTGCATATTTAAGGAATTTGACACCCACACACTTAACCCCACTGCCATTTAGATTAATGGCAGAATAGTGATTAGAATCCTGTTCTCTTAACTCCCATTCCAATAATCCTTCCCTAGGTAGCTTTCTCTAGACTCAGTTTATAAGTTACTGAATTTGATGTTTTAAAAAAAGAACAAAACAAGGGGTGCCCAGGTAGCTCAGTCCATTGGGCGGCTGACTTTTGTTTTCCATTAGGGTCCTGATCTCAGGGTGGAGAGAGCAGAGAGGCCTGAGCTGTGTGTTTTGGGAAGAGTCTGTGTGAGTTTCTCTGCCTTTCCCTCTGCCTCTCTCCTCTCTCTCTCTCTTTCTAAAATAAATAAAATCTTAAAAAAAAAGAAAAGAAAAGAAAAAAGGACAGAGTGAATTTACCCAAATTTAAGCACCTATGAACGACTTGCCACCTATGGATTTGGATTTTAAACTTTTTACTTTTGCCGGCCACTAAAACAAATTTCAAACCTCCTGAAAATACTTGGGAGAAAAAAATATGTATCTTCTTTTCCCCTAAACAGGCTCCCCCTCAGTACCTTATCTAATTTTGTCAGAGGTTCATCATCTCAAGGTTCTGTAATTTTGACTACTGGGAGCCATTCTTAGACTTCTTTTCCTTTGTCCTCACTTTTGGCATTTTCTTCCCTTTGATTCTATTCTAACTTTTACCATTTTGTTTCAGACTTTCTTGTGTCTTCAAAAGAGAGGATTTATACATTTCTTTCATGTAAAATTTTAAAGGCTAGATTCTCTGACTATATAAAAAGTGAGATAATGTATGTATGGAAGATAATGAAAGGGATACTTTTTGTCATTTGGGACTTAAAAAAAAATCTATTAGCAACCACTTTGTTAAGCACATACACACCTCTGCAGTTAAATTGTTCTCTGGACTACCATAGCTTTACTAAATTTTCTACACTCTGAATGAATTATCTTTTTTAAAAACTTGGTAAGTTTTATTACTGAATCATTGCATCAACTATTACTAACTTAAAACACTATTTTTTAACATTGTTTTATGATTTATGTATTTATCTAAACAAGGTTTCACAATCTTGAAACATTCCATCTTAAAGCCTTAAACTATTTATTACATTTTAAAAATAAAAGAGTTGTAATTTAACTCATGTATAGATAGAAGTTTGATATATAGTAGAGGTGGCTGTGCATGTAAGTGGAGAAAAGCACAGAAAGGAATGGCTCTTGAGTACACTGTTGATATGAAAAATGGTTACCACATTAAAAAATGAGATTAGATTTCTACATCATATGGTATCATACACAAAAATGAACTTCAAATGAACTAAAGACAAAAGTTTGGATATTAGAAATACATACCTAGCAAAAAAAATACATATCCATATGACCTTGGAGCAAGACAGGAATTCTTAAATATTGACACAAAAAGCACTAACCATAAAGGAAAAAGATTGAAAATTTGAACTAATACTAAGAACTGGTATCCATCAAAAGGCACAACAAGGAATGTGAAGATATTTTACATATAAACCCTTCAGCCAAAGACCACAGGCACACATATACTTGAATAAGTTGAGTTCAGTACTCACTGAGCAAGGGAGAACACACACCACTGGGTGTCTCAGTAAGACGATGTTAGAATTTAGGGAAAGGTCTAAGGGACTCTCTCTCTCTCTCTTTTTTTAAGATTTTATTTGACAGCGCACAAGCATGGGGGAGCAGCAGAAGGAGAGGGAGAAACAGGGTCTCCACTGAGGAGCCCAATGTGACACTCAACTCCAAGACCCTGAGATCATGACCTGAGCCAAAGGCAGATACTTAACCAACTGATCCAACCAGGCACCCAGGAGGGTTCCCTCTAGATAGGTCCTTTCAGAAAACAAGGGTAATTCTATGACTAAGGAAGTGACTCTTCATAGCAATTTCCTAGGAAAAACCTGAAAACAAGCCAAATGTCCATCAATAGTTTTATTCACACAACAGAATATCATAGAACAGTGAAAATTAATTTTAACCGTACACTGGATGGATGAGTGAGAAAAGTAAGTCAAGTCATCTCTTGGTTAAAAATTCTTACCTATGTGGTAAAATTATAAAGGAAAGTAGGGCACAAGAAAGGACAATGATTAACTCCTCGGTGAAGGTCTTGCCAGTGGGACCCTTTGTGAGCTGATTTCCACTGTGTGAATTAAGACAACGGTTCTCAGAATGTGGTCCCCTTACCATGATATCAGCGTTACCTAGGAATTTTCTAGAAATGCAAATTCCCAGACCTCATTCCAGGTCTACAGAAATTCTGGAAGTGGGATCTAGCAATCTGTGTTTTAACATGCCCACCAGGTAATTCCAACCTACACCAAAGTTAGAACCACTAGGTTAAGGGCTAGGTTTTACTGGTGAAAAAGGAAGTTTGTTTACAAAACTAAGAAAAAAAACACAGGTTCCCCCATTCTGCAGTCATCTCAAGGAGAAGTATATTGGGGTCAGAGCACTATGTTAGATCTTCAGTGTGAGTTTGCATTATAGGAGACAATTCCATCCCCTTTTTGCTCTCCTTTCTTGCAGGGAAAACATTAAAGGAATCTTGTCAGTAGGGAAATAATTGGGGCACAGGGCAGTCTTGGTTTAGAAACAACTATTTATTTGTCCAAGGGGGCACCTGGGTTACTCAGTCAGTTAGGTGTCCGGCCCTTGATTTCCACTCAGGTCATGATCTCATGGTTTTGGGATTGAGCCCCACACCAGGCTCTGCACTCAGCAGGGAGTCTTCTTAGGATTATTCTCTCTCCCTCTGTCCCTCCCCTATGCACTCTCTCTTTCTAAAATAAATAAATTAATCTTAAAAAAAAAAAAAGAGAGAGAGAGACTTGTCCAAGAAACCTACCCAGTATCTTTATACCTTGAATCACATGGAAAGTTTTAGTTGGAAGAAGGTGATAGAACCATGGCCAGCTGAGTTCAGATGCACTCCCTCCCACTGGGAGACCAAGAAGTCCAAGACCTATTGGCTTGTTACCTAAGAAAACCCAGAGAAAAAATAATTTTTGTTTGATTCTGTTAATTATATCAAAGCAAGCCCTCAGAGAGCACCAAAGAAATTGACAGGTTATATTTCTCTCTCTCTCTCTCTCTCTCTCTTTTTTCTAATTTCAGGTAATAGATATGTACTATTTGTATTGTGATTCATAACTTAAAAATACAAATATCTGTATCGTGCTTTATGTAACATATTATAAAATTGAAGTAAAAATTTAAAAACTCTTTGGTAAAGGAAGATCTCTATTTTCTCCTTACATATTGTGAGGTTCTGATGGAGTGAAAATGTACATTATGAAGTCACAATTAAATCTAATTTCTTCTTTTTTTTTTTTTTAAAGATTTTATTTATTTATTTGTCAGAGAGAGAGAGAGCGAGAGCGAGCACAGGCAGACAGAGTGGAAGGCAGAGTCAGAGGGAGAACCAGGCTCCCCGCGGAGCAAGGAGCCCGATGTGGGACTTGATCCCAGGACGCTGGGATGATGACCTGAGCCGAAGGCAATGCTTAACCAACTGAGCCACCCAGGCGTCCCTCTAATTTATTATTCTTAACCTAAAAATAAGTAACTATAATTGTTTATTTTTGATGGTCATATTATCATATTTGGCCACTGGGAAAGTTGACTATGATTTTTAATACCATTCCAGAATTTTAAAAGCCTTTTAAAGATTGTTTATTCTTAGAACAAGATGATTTAGACCCATTTTGACATTTTTTCCTTTTTTTTTCTCTAGGAAATGGAATCAGTTATTCTCCAAGAAACCTTAGTTCTTTTTAAGATTTTATTTATTTATTTGACAGAGAGAAAGAGAGATCACAAGTAGGCAGAGAGGTAGGCAGAAAGAGAGAGAGGGTAGGATGCAGGCTTGCTGCTGAGCAGAGAGCCTGATGCGGGACTCAATCCCAGGACCCTGAGATCATGACCTGAGCCAAAGGCAGAGGCTTTACCCACTGAGCCACCCAGGCACCCACCTTAGTTCTTTTTAATGGAGACTAGCATATCAGATCAAAATCTAGGCACTAGATCTTAAATGCATTAGTTATTTTATTATTTTAAATTTGGGTTTTAGAAAAAGACAATGTGTTCTACAGTTAGACAAGAATATATAGTTAGATCTCATTTAGAAACTATAAAGTGGCTATTCTTTTCCTTTCATTTTTGGTCCACATATCATAGATTTACACTTACGGGGTATAGATCTTGATGATTTTTTCTATTAGATTGCTTTAGCACAATATCAGCTATTTAATTTTTTCAAAAGTCTGATCGGCTCTTTACAGACAAAGAGCTTGAAAGTCAACACTCCACCCTATGTGAACAATAAAAATCAACAACTCTTCTTAGATCCATTAAAAAAGTGGGGTCACAGAGGAAATCACTACCCCCAAAATTGGAGAGGCCAACAAATGAGTACAGAGAATCACAACCAATTAGAGAAGAAACCTCCATGGGAACAGTGTCAAGATGGGAAAACCTGAACTGTAGTTCACAAATTGCTGCTCCCTGTGGGTAAGTTTCAGACATAAAAACTCCAGGGAGACCCAATCATCAGGGAGCCCCTACACTTTTGTGAATTTCACTTCCTAAAGCTGTACTAGGTTCTCACAGTCAAAATCAGAGAAAAATCTCCCAGTGTTCCCAACAGGGAAAGGAGAAAATGAACTATTTTGAAATATGCTGAGCATTCTGCTCTTAGCAAAGATCGGCCTTCAGAAGAAATTATTTAAATCAGATCCTAATCCGCTGGGGTTTTACCAGAGTTTAACTGAATTTATACCATCAAATGCATATGTTAGGGAAGAAAAAAAACTAGTCATTCATCTAAGCTTCCACCTTAGGCAACCAGGAAAACAAAGATTAAATTAAATCTGAAGTAAGCAGGAAAAATAGAATAAAAATTAGAGCATAAATCAATGGAATTGAAAACAGGAACTCAATAGAGAAGATCGATAAAACAGAGTTGGTTATTAGAAAAGATCAACAAAATTGACAACCTCTAGACAAGCTGGCTAATAAAAAAAGAGAGAGGACACAAATTACTAATATCAGAAACAAAAGAGGGGACATCACTACAAATTCCATGAATACTAAAAGGATAATAAAGGAATACTGTGAACAACTAACTCTATGCCTATAGGTTTGATAACCTCAATGAAATTGACCAATTTGAAAAAATTGCAATCTCTCAAAACTCACAGAAGAATAAATAGGCAATCTGAGTAGACTTATACCTATTAAATAAACTGAATCAATCATCAATAACTTTTCCAAACAGAAAGCACCAGACGTAGATAGGATCGCTGGTGAATTCTACTAAACATTTAAGGAAGAAATTATACCAATTTTCTACAATCTCTTTTAGAAGACAGCGGCAGAGGGGATATTTCCTATTCATTTTGTGAGGTGAGACATACCAGCTTCCTAGAAATCTCCAAGGTGTTGTAGCCAGCCTTGTAGCAAGTAGTCTTGTGTGTGTGTATGTGTGTGTATGCACATGAGTGCATGCCAACTCTTGATGTTGGGTATTGTCACTCCTCTAATTTTGTTCTTCTCCTTCAATATTGTGTTGACTATTCTTGGTCTTTTGCCTCTCTTTATAACTGTAGAATCAGCTTGTCAATATCCACAAAATAATTTGCTAGTATTTTTATTGGGATTGCATTTAATCTAAATCAATAGATTGAATCTTGATCAATCATAGATCAATTTGGGAAGAAAATAATCAATGCAGTGTAGTATTAATGATAAAAACAGCCAAGTAAATCCAAGGAACAGAATAGAGAGCCCAGAAATATACCCACATGAATATAGTCGACTGATTTTTAAGAAAAGGAAAAGAGGTAATATAATGGAGAAAAGATAGTATTTTCAACAAATGGTGCATACATGTACATACAAAAAAGAGAATCTAGGTATAACCATTACATCTTTCACAAAAATGAACTCAAAATGGATCACAGATTTAAATTTAAAATTTAAAACTATAAAACTCTTAAAAGATAACACAGGAGAAAATCTAGGTTGCCCTGAGTTTGATGATAACTTTTTAGATATATACCAAAGGTATGATCCATGAAAGAAAGAACTGATAGGCTAGACATAATTAAAATTAAAAATATCTGCTTTGTAAGTGTCACTGTCAAGAGAATGAAGACAATACACAGATTGGGAGAAAATATTTCCAAGAGACATATTTGATAAAGGACTCTTATCCAAAATATAAACTCAAACAATAAGAAAACAAATTCAATTAGTTGGGAGTAAGAGATACAAACTTTCAGTTATAAAATAAATAAGTCATAGAGATGTAAAGTACAGTATAGGGAATACAGTCAGTAATAGTATAATGATGCTATATATGGTGACTAGACATCATGGTGAGCACTGAGTTAATGTCTAGAACTGTCAGATCACTTTCAGGTGCCTGTACACCTGAAAGTAATATAACATCATATGTCAACTATATTTCAATTAAAAAAAACCAGCCCTATTAAAAGATGAGATCAAGACTGTAATGGACACTTCACCAAAGAAGATATACAGGTGATAAATAAGCATATAAAGAGATGCTCCACATCTTATGTCATCAAAGAAATGCAAATGAGAACAACAAACAATAATGAGATACTACTATGCATGTATTAGAATGGCCAAAATCCAGAACATTGACAACACCAAGTGTTGATGAGGATGTGGAGCAACATCCTCATTCATTGCTGCTAGGAATACAAAATGGTAAAGCCACTTGGAAGACAGTTTAGCAGTTTCTTACAAAATGAAACATATTTGGGGCACCTGTGTGGCTCAGTTGGTTAAGCATCTTGATTTTGGCTCAGGTCATGATCTCAGGGTTGTGAGATCAAGACCCACATCAGGCTCTGTGCTGGGTATGGAGCCTGCTTAGGATTCTCTCTCCCCCTCCACTTCTCTCCCCACTCCTCTCCTCTTCTCTCTTACCCCCTCTCTCTCTCTTCCAAAATAAATAAGTAAATAAATACATAATGATAAAAATAAATTTAAAATATTTTTTAAAATAAAACATATTCTAACTGTATGATCTAGCAATCATGCTCCTTGGTATTTGCTAAAAAGAACTGAAAACTTATGTCTACACAAAAACCTGCACACAGATGTTTATGGTAGCTTTAATCATAACTACGTAAATTTGGTTGCAACCAAGCTGTCCTGCAGTAGTTGAATGAATAAACAAACCATGGTACATCCAGATAATGGAATATTATTACATGCTAAAAAGAAATGAGCTATTGAGCCATGAAAAAACATGGAGAAAACTTAAATGTATATCACTAAGTGAAAGAAGCCAGTTTGAAAAAGTATATACTATTGGTTCCAACTGTGTAACCTCCTGAAAAGGCAAAACAACAGAAGCAGTTAAAAAAAAACAAAACAAAAAAACAGTGGTTGCTAGGGGTTGGAGAGAGGAAGAGATGAATATGTAAAGTACAAAGGATTTTGTATGATAGCATAATTGTGGACACATGTCAGTATACATTTCCAAACCCTTAGAATATGAAATACCAAGAATGAGCCCTGATGTAAACAATGGACTTTGTTTGATAATGACATGCCATTGTAGGTTAATCAGTTGTAGCAAATGTATTGTTCTGGTGGGGGATGCTGAGAATGGGGGAGGCTGTACAAATACGGGGGCAAAGAGATATGGGAGAGCTCTGTATTTTCTATGAAACTGAAACTGGTCTAGCTTATAAAATGTATTGAAAAAAATCTTAATTTATCATTATGGAGAATAGCTATTAGGGAAATTTTGTGTGCTAGTTACTAAAGATTAGTAAGAGAAGAATGTAACATTAATTTTTTTATTTTGTCAACAATTTTTAAAAACATTTCATAACTGGGCCACCTAGGTAGCTCCGTTGGTTAAGCCTCCAACTCTTGATTTCAGCTCAGGTCATGATCTCAGGATTGTAAGATCAAGCCCTGATTCAGGCTCTGTGCTGGGCATGGAGCCTGCTTATGATTCTCTCTCTCCCTCTCCATCTGCCCCTCCTTGCTTTCTCTCTCTCTCCCCAAACCAAAAAAATTTATAACTGAGTTTAGATTAAAATTTTAGAGTTTTATCTTTTTTTAAAAGATTTTCTTTATTTGAGAGAATGAGAGAGAGAGAGAGCATGAGAAGGAGGAGTGTCAGAGGAAGAAGCAGACGGACCCCCTGCCAAGCAGGGAGCTTGATGCAGGACTCAATCCCAGGACTCCAGGATCATTACCTGAGCTGAAGGCAGTCGTTTAACCAACTGAGTCACCCAGGCACCCCAGAATTTTATCTTTAGATAAATATGGATATTTATTACCATAACATTCAGCTATTAAAAGTTCCAATATTTATTAAAGAGTATCAATAAATATTAATATAAAAATTAATACAATATTATTAGAAAAATATTAAACCATTACTCTATAAATATAAATGAAATAATGTACAGTAGTCCTAAAACAAGACAACTGTTTTCTTACCTTGACTAAATATACCTCAAAAGGACCTGGAAGGCCAAATTCAAGAGTTTTCTGCAGAAGCGTAGGAGAAGAAAAGCCTATCTATTTTTTTATTTTATTTTATTTATTTATTTATTTATTTTTACGATTTTGTTTATTTATTTGACAGACAGAGATCACAAGTAGGCAGAGAGGCAGGCCGGGGGTGGGGGGAGGAAGCAGGCTCCCCACTGAGCAGAGAGCCCAACGCAGGGCTCGATCCCAGAACCCTGAGATCATGACTTGAGCCAAAGGCAGAGGCTTATTAACACATTGAGCTACCCAGGCACCCCAGAAAGCCTGTCCTTGAGCAAAGGGATACACACACAAGAAGTACAGGCCAATCAATGCAATCTTGAGAAAGAAGAACGAAGCTGAAGGTACCATGCTCCCTGATTTCAAACTATACTACAAAGCTATAGTAACCAAAATAGTTATGTTACCAGCATAAAAACAGACACACAATTCAATGGAACAGAATAGAGAGCCCAGAAATAAACCCATTTATATATGGTCAATTAATTTATGAAAAAGGAGCCAAGAATACACCGTAGGGAATGGACAACCTCTTCAATAACTGATGTTGGGAAAATTGGACAGCCACATGCAAAAGAATGAAACTGGACCAACTCCTTACAGAAAAATTAACTCAAAAATAGACCGAAGACTTAAATATAAGACCTGAAGCCATAAAACTCCTAGAAGGAAACAGAAATGGTAAGCTTCTTGATAATAACATCAGCATTGAATTTTTGAATTTTATTCCAAAAGCTAGGGTAACAAAAGCAAATATAAAGAAGTATGACTATATCACACTAAAAAGCTTCTGCTCAGCAAGAGAAACCATAATAAAGTGAAAGACAAACTACTGAATAGTAGAAAACATTTGCAAATCATACCCAAAATATATAAGTAACCCAAAAGCAAATAAAATGAAAAATCCATTTCCAAAGAAGTCATAGAGATGGCCAACAGGCACATAAGAATATTTCCAGTATCACTAATTATTCGTGAAATGCAAGTCAAACCACAATGAGATATCAGCTCACATCAACAGAATGTCTGCTATGAAAACAGGGGTGGCAGGGTGACTCAGTTGGCTAAGCATGCCAACGCTTGATTTCAGTTCAGGTCATGAGCTCGGGGTCTTGGAGTCAGGCTCCTCACTCAGCATACAATCTGCTTGTCCCTCTCCCTCTGCTCCTCCCCTGCTCTCTCCCACTCTCTCGAATAAATAAATAAATAATTTTTTTTTTTTTTAAAGACAAACAAAAATCAAGAAATAATTGTTGGAGAAGATGTGGAGGAAGAGGAAGCCTCATACACTGTTGGTGGGAATGCAAGCTGGTGCAGCCACTATGGAAAACACCATGGAGGTTCCTTGAAAAAATAAAGATAGAATTAACATATGATCCAGCTATACCACTTCTGGATATTTATCTGAAAAAAATGAAAACTAATTTAAAAAGATATATGCATTTTGATGTTCATTACACTATTTACAATAGTCAAGATAATGGAAACAATTTAAATGTTCATGAATGGATGAATGGATAAAGAAGATGTGAAATACACACACACACACACACACAGGAATACTATTCAGCCATAAAAAGAAGGAAATCCTGCCGTTTATAACAACATAAGGGGACCTCAAGTGTATTTTGCTAAGTGAAATAAGTCAGACTGAGAAAGACAAATACTGTAAGATTTCACTTATATGTAGAATATATGTATATGCACATATATTTTATATGTGTAGAGTATATCATAAATATACATATATATGTATTTTTATGTGTGTGTATACATACATATATGAACAAAGAAAACTCATAGAACGGATTGATGGCTATCAGAGGGGAGGGAGGTAGTATGTGGGCAAAATAGGTAAAAGGGGTTAATTGTATGGTCACAGATGGTAACTGGATTATTGTGATTTTTTTGTAGTATGTACATAGTATATACAAAGATCAATTTATTATATTGTACACCTGACACTAATAATGTTATGTATAAATTTTAGCTTAATTTAGAAAAAAAAAGGTAGCAGCTGCACAGGCTACCCTCTGCTGGCTAGCCAGAAAAAGACTCATAATGTTCCTAAGGATACTGAGTAGGAATTCCAGATTTGGAGCAGCCCAAACATGGTCTAGAAGAGGGAACATGAAGGTCCCTGGATACCTCAGTTGGTTAAGGATCTGACTTCAGCTCAGGTCATGATCCCAGAATCCTGGTATTGGCCAGCATTGGGCTTCCTGCTCACCAGGGAGTCTGCTTCTCCCTCTCCCTCTGTGCTCCCTCAATCTCTCAAATAAATAAATAAATAAATAAAATCTTAAGAAAAAAAATAGAAGAGGGAGCATGAGTACTGGATGGCACATCCTCTTGACCTGCAACTTCTTTACCTTTTGGAGAAAGTAAAGATAGAACAAGGTCAGAAAAAGGTCCTCAAAGGCAAGAGGTTCAAGATCCAAGGCAGGAACTTAGGAATGTTAACATGTTTTCAGGCTAAAATTATTTATTTGTTTGCTTGTTTGTTTGTTTTTTATTTTACTCTTGATGTTAAAATTTGGTACTACAATCTAGTGCTTAGAATCAGGCTAATTGGTTTGGAATCTCACTCTACTTTTATTAACTGTATGACCTTGAGTGAGTTTCTCACCATCTGAGCCTTAGTTTCCTCAATCTGTAAAATAGAGGCAATTATATCTATTTGCAGGGAATTGAGAAGATTAAATAGGATTTAATCCTCTTTAATAGAGTGCAAAGTGCTTGTTATTGTTGCTACTTAGACATTTGAACAGATCCAGGGCTTTTCTCCTGGACTTAACCATAAGCATTTTTTTTCTGATACACATCCTGACAGATATTTCATGAAATGGCTTTCTACCTGCATGAGAATTAAAGTGTCACTTTTAACATTCTTTTTTTTAAATTTTTTATTTTTTTATAAACATGTATTTTTATCCCCAGGGGTACAGGTCTGTAAATCGCCAGGTTTACACACTTCACAGCACTCACCAAAGCACATACCCTCCCCAATGTCCATAACCCCACCCCCCCTTCTTCTAACCCCCCTCACCCCAGCAACCCTCAGTTTGTTTTGTAAGATTAAGAGTCACTTATGGTTTGTCTCCCTCCCAATCCCATCTTGTTTCATTGATTCTTCGCCTACCCACTTAAGCCCCCATGTTGAAGCACCACTTCCTCATATTAAGGAGATCATATGATAGTTGTCTTTCTCTGCTTGACTTATTTCGCTAAGCATGATATGCTCTAGTTCCATCCATGTTGTCGCAAATGGCAAGATTTCATTTCTTTTGGTGGCTGCATAGTATTCCATTGTGTATATATACGACATCTTCTTGATCCATTCATCTGTTGATGGACATCTAGGTTCTTTCCATAGTTTGGCTATTGTGGACATTGCTGCTATAAACATTCGGGTGCACGTGCCCCTTTGGATCACTACGTTTGTATCTTTAGGGTAAATACCCAGTAGTGGGTCATAGGGCAGTTCTATTTTCAACATTTTGAGGAACCTCCATGCTGTTTTCCAGAGTGGCTGCACCAGCTTGCATTCCCACCAACAGTGTAGGAGGGTTCCCCTTTCACCGCATCCTCGCAAGCATCTGTCATTTCCCGACTTGTTGATTTTAGCCATTCTGACTGGTGTGAGGTGATATCTCATTGTGGTTTTGATTTGTATTTCCCTGATGCCGAGTGATATGGAGCACTTTTTCATGTGTCTGTTGGCCATCTGGATGTCTTCTTTGCAGAAATGTCTGTTCATGTCCTCTGCCCATTTCTTGATTGGATTATTTGTTCTTTGGGTGTTGAGTTTGCTAAGTTCTTTATAGATTCTGGACACTAGTCCTTTATCTGATATGTCATTTGCAAATATCTTCTCCCATTCTGTCAGTTGTCTTTTGATTTTGTTAACTGTTTCCTTTGCTGTGAAAAAGCTTTTGATCTTGATGAAATCCCAATAGTTCATTTTTGCCCTTGCTTCCCTTGCCTTTGGCGATGTTCCTAGGAAGATGTTGCTGCGGCTGAGGTTGAAGAGGTTGCTGCCTGTGTGCTCCTCAAGGATTTTGATGGAATCCTTTTGCACTTTGAGGTCCTTCATCCATTTTGAGTCTATTTTCGTGTGTGGTATAAGGAAATGGTCCAATTTCATTTTTCTGCATGTGGCTGTCCAATTTTCCCAGCACCATTTATTGAAGAGGCTGTCTTTTTTCCATTGGACATTCTTTCCTGCTTTGTCGAAGATTAGTTGACCATAGAGTTGAGGGTCTATTTCTGGGCTCTTTATTCTGTTCCATTGATCTATGTGTCTGTTTTTGTGCCAGTACCATGCTGTCTTGATGATGACAGCTTTGTAATAGAGCTTGAAGTCAGGAATTGTGATGCCACCAACGTTGGCTTTCTTTTTCAATATCCCTTTGGCTATTCGAGGTCTTTTCTGGTTCCATATAAATTTTAGAATTATTTGTTCCATTTCTTTGAAAAAGATGGATGGTACTTTGATAGGAATTGCATAAATGTGTAGATTGCTTTAGGTAGCATAGACATTTTCACAATATTTATTCTTCCAATCCAGGAGCACAGAACATTTTTCCATTTCTTTGTGTCTCCCTCAATTTCTTTCATGAGTACTTTATAGTTTTCTGAGTATAGATTCTGTGCCTCTTTGGCTAGGTTTATTCCTAGGTATCTTATGGTTTGGGGTGCAATTGTAAATGGGATTGACTCCTTAATTTCTCTTTCTTCTGTCTTGTTGTTGGTGTAGAGAAATGCAACTGATTTCTGTGCATTGATTTTATATCCTGACACTTTACTGAATTCCTGTATAAGTTCTAGCAGTTTTGGAGTGGAGTCTTTTGGGTTTTCCACATATAGTATCATATCATCTGCGAAGAGTGATAATTTGACTTCTTCTTTGCCGATTTGGATGCCTTTAATTTCCTTTTGTTGTCTGATTGCTGAGGCTAGGACCTCTAGTACTATGTTGAATAGCAGTGGTGATAATGGACATCCCTGCCGTGTTCCTGACCTTAGCGGAAAAGCTTTCAGTTTTTCTCCATTGAGAATGATATTTGCGGTGGGTTTTTCATAGATGGCTTTGATGATACTGAGGTATGTGCCCTCTATCCCTACACTTTGAAGAGTTTTGATCAGGAAGGGATGCTGTACTTTGTCAAATGCTTTTTCAGCATCTATTGAGAGTATCATATGGTTCTTGTTCTTTCTTTTATTGATGTGTTGTATCACATTGACTGATTTGCGGATGTTGAACCAACCTTGCAGCCCTGGAATAAATCCCACTTGCTCGTGGTGAATGATCCTTTTAATGTACTGTTGAATCCTATTGGCTAGTATTTTGGTGAGAATTTTCGCATCTGTGTTCATCAAGGATATTGGTCTATAGCTCTCTTTTTTGATGGGATCCTTGTCTGGTTTTGGGATCAAGGTGATGCTGGCCTCATAAAATGAGTTTGGAAGTTTTCCTTCCATTTCTATTTTTTGGAACAGTTTCAGGAGAATAGGAATTAGTTCTTCTTAAATGTTTGGTACTTTTAACATTCTTGAACTGAATGTTGTTGACCTTGACAACTATATCTATGATAGACTACCAATCCAGTCTCCATGTCTGAAATATTTCTCAGATCCATCCACTTTTCACTGCCACTCTCTTATTTTCTTTTTTTTTTAAAGGATTTTATTTATTTATTTGACAGACAGAGATCACAAGTAGGCAGAGAGGCAGGCAGAGAGAGAGGAGGAAGCAGGCTCCCTGCTGAGCAGAGAGCCCAATGCAGGACCCTGAGATCATGACCTGAGCCAAAGGCAGAGGCTATAACCCACTGAGCCACCCAGGCGCCCCCACTTTCTTAATTTCTTGAGCTATCAGTAGTTACCTAGTAGAAGAGTAACAAGGTAAGCAACCAAGTACCTTGAGAGTACATAACAGAATCTTTTCTTCAAGACTCGAAGACTCTTCTCCTTGGCTGAAGACCCAATTTCTAACCTGTGAATTACAAGCAGAGACTTCAGGCAAGCGTGAGAGAGAAACAGAAAGAAGCTCCGATGATAGGACTGAATGGCTGAGGCTAAATGAGAATGGAGGAGAGTTCTCTATTAGGATTCAATACATGACTATATGATAAGGATTTGATCACTCTTCCCCTCAAGGGAATGAAACATAGTGTGGATAGTGAGGGCAGTGAGAAATTATGCTTAGTTCACAATCTCTGAAACATGTTTGCGTAAGTAGTACTTACCTAAAAGTTGACCTAGAAAAGATTGAATTTTTCTTTTGATTTGACACCTCTTCTGATACAGTTCTTATAATCACATTGAGCCAATTAAGAAATGGGAAACATATCTGACCATCCCAAATTTTTTTACTTTTTTTTTTTTTTTGTAAGGTAAAAGAACAAATCTTTGTGACTTCCCAGGGAAACTCTTGGAAAAGGTGTTTTAGGTCTAAAAGGCATTTTGGAAATGTATTATGTATATATTTAATATATTAAAATATGGAATAAAAATACATTTATATTTATCTTTAGGGTCTGATCTTAGAAACCATAATCAAAAAGAGTTATCATGGGATTTTGTCACTCGATTAAGAAAGGTTCACAGAAGTCAAAGAACAATGAATGACCTTAGCTTGGCTGCCTATTAACCAAGATACATAGAAGGTGACAAAAACCATATTAGATAACACTGTTATAAGGAACTTTAGCTTTTTTTCAGACCTAAGGACTTCTGTGTTTGTTTTCATGTTAGTAATCAAAATCACCACAATGCAAAGAAAACTTGAAAACTTTTCTGGTGAGATAGAAAATTTTAGTTACCTGGGTGGATTATACAGACTATAAAGAATACCCTCTTACTATTTTTCATTATAATCAATTTATCTTATAAAAAATATTTTATTTATTTATTTATTTGACTGAGAGAGAGAGATCACAAGTAGGCAGAGAGGCAGGCAGAGAGAGAGGAAGAAGCAGGCTCCCTGCTGAGCAGAGAGCCCAAGGACCCTGAGATCATGACCCAAGCCAAAGGCAGAGGCTTTAACAGCTTGAGCCACCCCGGCTCCCCAAACCAATTTATCATTTTACAATAACGGGAAAAAATTCTAGATTTGTATTGATATGATAGCTGGCAATAAATATATCTTAAATTTGTAAAAGTTATCTTAAATTTTTAAAAATTATCTTAATAAAAACTAAGCATAATTTGACAAAAACACATTTCATTGCTTCTATTTAGAACTATTATCTGTGCCTATTATGAAATAGGCAAATAAAGTTCACCTTCTGTATGACATATCATTTTCCTCATCCTTTCACATTTTTATATCCTTTAAGATTTGACATCAAATACTTCACTATAGAATAAAACTATTCTCTTCATGCTTCCTTGCCATTATGACACTTAGGATAGTCTTGATCACCCACATTTAACCAAAGAAACTACTGATACTTCACAGAAACTACTGGGAAGAGACTGCTGAGAATTACCTGTCATATACAACAAGCTTTTATTGGACTAGTACAGCTCATAAGTACATGTAATATGGCCACACAGTCATCTCTTTTCATGCTTTAAGTTTCACTAACAGGACTCAAAGATAAAACCACTCTATAACCAAAGAAATCCAGTCCAAAACTGTACATATGAAAATTATGCACAGAGTAATAGTCTATGTTACTTAGAAATTATCAAAGCATCCAAAGATTATTAACTCAATTTAAGATAATTCAAGCTCTTAAAGCTAACATTTAAATTGACACACTATAGAATGTAATACATTCTTGATGTTTAAAATTTTTGTAGAATTCTAAAGCAATTAGGTTAAATAAAAGAAATAGTAAAGATTTATTTATTTGTTTTAGAGAAAGAGAGAGAGAGTATGGGGGGGGGGGCAGAAGGAAAGGGAGAGAGAATCTCAAGCAGACTCCCCACTGAGCCCGGACCTCAAACTCTGAAATCACCACCTGAGCCGAAACCACGAGTCAGTCACTCAAGGGACTGTGCCACCCAGGTGCCCCAAACAAAATTTTTCATTGTCCCTTATCCTTAATATATATGAGCCATGTTAGTTTATGACATCAATTCTATATAGAAAATGTAGGGAGTTTCGACTATTCTCTTTAAGAGAAAGCAAATCCAAATCTTTAAAAAGAATAAAATGTACTTTTGTATTTTACTTCACGCTGACATCATCAGGTAGAAGGTGTAGCTCTTTTTTAAACCTGTGTTTTCAAAGAAGTCTGATTTGATTGCATGAACTTGAAGAAATGCTTCTAATCTAGTGGCTTCTGTGAGAATTTTTCTTTAAAAGATTACCACATTGAAAGTATTCATTGTATAGTTTCTTTATTGGAGGGAAATTTTGAAATTATTAGATTTATATAAGTGCTTTTTAGTCTCTCTAAGCTAAAGTTTCTCGCCCTTGTCACTACTGATATTTAGGGCAGATAATTCTTTGTTATGCAGAGCTATCCTGGGCAGTGTAAGGGGTTTGGCTGCATACCAGACCTCTACTCACCAGATGCCAGAAACACCTCCACGTTGTGACAACCAAAATATCTCTAGACATTACCAAGTGTACTCAAGGGAAGATGGGACAATTGTTGCAAATCAATCAGAATAGTGCACCTTTATTTTAAGAGCTTTATCATTTATTAATACATGCCAGAGGTAGGAGTGTATCTCACAGACACAAACAGAGGTTAAGGCTTTTTTCACTTGCAGATGCCGCAAAACATAAGAATCTTACAGCTTCAGTTTAGCAGGTTAGCAAGGGGTTAAAAGTAAACAACAGAAAAATTCCATTGCTGGGTCCTACGGTGGGTGTATGCTTAATTTTATGAGAAACTGCCAAACTATTTCAAAAGTACAAACATTGCATTCCTACCGGCAAAATATCAAAAGTCTCAACTATTTTGCTATTCAGGTACAATTGCTATTAGCACTATTTTAACGAGAATTTTTTAGCAAACCTAATAGGTGTATTGGTATCTCTTATGCTTTTTTTGTTTGTTTAAGATTTTATTTATTCATTTGACAGACAGAAATCACAAGTAGGCAGAGAGGCAGGCAAAAAGAATTAGGAATTAGGCTTCCTGCTGAGCAGAGAGCCCAACATGGGGCTCTATTCCAGGACCCTGAGATCATGACCTGAGCAGAAGGCAGAGGCTTTTAACTCACTGAGCCACCCAGGCGCCCCTCTCTTATGCTTTTTATTTGCATTTCCCTCGAGACAAATGAAGTTGAGCGTCTTTTCATGTGCTTTTTTTCATTTCACTCTTCCATGAATTGCCTGTTAAAATATTTTAATCATTT
Organism: Mustela putorius furo; assembly: GCF_011764305.1. Classification (NCBI taxonomy): domain Eukaryota; kingdom Metazoa; phylum Chordata; class Mammalia; order Carnivora; family Mustelidae; genus Mustela; species Mustela putorius. Next base: position 709,079 of record NW_025421437.1, read on the forward strand.
TTTAAAAAAATATTCTATATTTATTTTGATTTGTAAGCAATTTTTGTATATCTGGATACAAGTCCTCTGTCAGATATGTTTTTCAAATATTTCCTCACCTTCTGTGGTTTAGGTAAAGCTTAATTTATCAACTTTCAAAATATTTGTCCCTTTTGATTTTTATCTAAGAAATGATTCCCTAACCTAAATTCACAAAGTCTTTCTATTTTCATCTAAAAGTTTTATAGTTTTAAATGTCTTAAATTTGAGTTCCATTTTGAGTTTCTTAAAAATATGGTGCCATATGTGTTAAGTCCAGGCATTTTTTTAAATGCATATGGTTATCTAATTATTTCAGTATCATTTGTTAAAGAATCATTTTTCAACTGACTTATCTTGGCAACTTTTCAAAAACCAATTGACTGAGTATGTGTGGGTCAAAGCAGTTTTTAAAAAAAGAAAAAAATGCCTTCTATATTTAACCTTTTTTTTTTTTTTTTTTTTTTTTACCATTTCCAACACTCCTAATTTTTTGGTGTAGTTTCTTTCTGGTCTAATCCTACCTCAAGAACTTTGACATTTCTGTTAGCACAAGTCTATCAGCCCATGAAACAGTTTACGTACTGCATCTCTCCTTGGAAAGGCTTGTCCCCCTGTGATATTCAAATTATTTTATAGCTTTTGAAATCAGCTCTCTGATGATCTTAGGTAAAATTACAGTTTTGTAGATTAGCTAACTTCTTTTTTTGTTAGGGTGGGAGTGAGGTTCCTTGTAACTTTCTATATTCTAAACCTATGCTTTTAGTTTTGATACGTAGTATTTAAATTGTCTTTAGGTTTAAATATTATGCAACTTCTGTTTTAATTAGTTATTTAAGAGGTTATTCTTATATACTATATAGACTGCTTTTTGTTACCTTTTGGTCAGGCAACACAGTGTACATAATAAAAGTTCTTTGAAATGTGTTGCGACTTCTTTTATAACTTAGGACAAGGCAAAATTTTGCAAATATCCCTTGAATGCTTGAAAAGAATGTGTATTTCTTGTTTGGTGACAGGTTCTTCACTAGCTCAAGCTTGTTCATTTTGGGACCAGGTGCTATTGGTTGCTTATCTCAAAACCATTCTCCTTTTCTCCTTATTTTCCTTGTTTCCATATTTTTCCTTATTTCTTTTATTTTCTTTGCATATTAGATGGCAATATTTTCAGAAAAGTTGGGTCTAGCTCCAAAGGAAGAATCATGTTTGGTCTAAACTAATGATTCCTATTTCTCGAAGGGAAAGGCTGCTGGAGACCTCTGAAGGATCCTCCTTTTTCACAAAAATAGAGCAACATGAGCCTCCTTTTCTGCTTGCTTTGGATGTTATTCTGTAAGAAAATGATATATGTAGCAGTGATAACCATCTTTCAATCATGAGAGGAAAGCCAAGAAAATCATAGAGAAAGCTACATGGTTTCCTGATATTGAGTTGATGAATTAACCAGTCCTGAAACTATCTATCTTCAAAGTTCATTTTATGTGAAGTAATAAAATTCTGTTGTTTTTGGCACATCTGGTTAAATATTCTAAATTCATCTTGGTATGTGTTTATTCTTTAACATACAACATATACTTGAGCTATCATTTTCAGATACAAATTTTTAAAAGATCTCACACAATTGCTACTTTTCCTTCCTGTAATTCTGTCTTTTGCTTTATGTATGTTGAGTCTCTGTTGTAAACATATGTATTCATGATTATTTTATCATTTTGGTGGGTTGTTCCCTTTATAATTATGAAATGTTCTTCTATTAATACTTTTTGGCCTTTTATTTTTTAAATGTGTAACCAGAAATACTTTTCCAGTTCTCTTGTGATATGATTGACATATAACATTTATTAGTTTCAGGTGTACATCATGATGATTATATATATATATATATATACATATATATATATATATAGTGAAATGATCACCACAATAAGTTTAATTAACATGCATCACCTCACATCATTATAATCTTTTCTTATGATGAGAACTTTTAAGATCTATTCTCTTAGCAACTTTCATATATATATACCAGTATTGTTAACTTTACTCACCATGCTGTGCATTACATCCCCTGAACTTATTTATAACTGAAGTTTATACCTTTTGACTCTCTTTACCCATTTCAACCCCCACCCTTCTGCCTCTGGCAATCTCGAATCCATTTTCCGTTTCAGTGACATCAGTTTTTTAGGATTCCAGTCCACATCTCCCCAGTCATGTGTTTTTACAGTTATTTTGTTTGAATCAAGACCAAACAAAATCCACATTTCACTCTTTCCACTGTTATCTTTGTGGTTCTAATCACATTATATCTCACATGAATTACTATAATAGCTTCCTAACTAGTCCTCTTTCTTCAACTCCCTGCCTTTTGAATCTATTTCAACACAGGGGTCAGAATGATCCTTCTCTTCTGAAACGCTTCAGTAACGTCTTCTTTTTTTAAGATTATTTATTGAGAGAGAGAAAGAAAAGAGAGAGAACACACACACGTGTGCAAGTAGGGGAGGGGCCGAGGGAAAGAATTCTCAAGCAGACTCCTGGCTGATCTCAGAGCCCGACGCATGGGCTGTTCACTCCATTCCAGGCATACTGGCCTCCTTTGAGGAGCATGCTCTTTTCACAGGATCCTTGTATCTGCTGTTACCTGTGCCTGGAATTTTCTTCCCCAGTCATCTGTATGATAGTATCCCTAACTTCTTCATTGAGATATTAAAAATTAAGAATTTCACCTCTTGCCCTACCAGGTTCAGCATTTTCTAACTCGTGCCCTTTTTTGTGTATAGCACTTATTCTCTCTAGAATGATAATCTCCTGAGGGTGGTAATTTTTGTCTGTTTGATTTACTGCTGTACTTTAGCATCTAAAACATGGCCTTACACATAAAAAACAATAAATGTTGAATAGATGAATGTCTACTTACCAAATTTTGTAACTGCAGTTTTTACTCTTTAGTTTGGCTTTCAGGATCCCAAAACATACTTCTCTTAAAGTCCTTTTCAGTCTACTCTATTATTTTCATTTTGGGTGGATTACAATTCCACAAGGTGTTGGTTAGCCATCTTATCATTATGTTTCTTCACAAATTTGAAACCTTTATTTACAGTGGCTTTTTTTACATTTTATTTTTCTTTCTTTCCTCAGGGTTCATCCTTTCTAGCAGTTTTAAGTTCCCTCCAAGTTGTGGCCTGGAAACCCCAATTCAGCCAAGCATGATGTGCTGATTCACTGTGCCAGTTCTTTGGTGATAACTGATGTCTTTACCAACTGAGCAAACTGCAAACTGGGCACTTCTGCCCACCTTGGGCCCACATCTTCCTCCATGAGCTGGAGCTCCACACACATATCATTTGCTTTTGCTGCTTAGTCTCCTTCGCAAGTGGTGCAGCAAGGGAGAGGAATCCTAACTTGGCCTTTCACCCAAACAGTGCTGTTTTGGTCCCCCTTTTCATTCCTGTTATTTCTGCTATTAAAAAAAATTTCATTTCATCAGAGGATCATTGATTTTATTATTCTTTTAAATAACCTGTTTGTGGTTTTATTATTCCTCTCCCGTTTTTTATTTCTTGTTTTTAAAATTATTTTCTTCCTTCTACTTTCCTTAGGATTTTTTCCCCTTATCCTCTTGAGATCAGTGCTTAGTTCATTATATTTGGGCTCAAAAATTATCTAAATGTATACATTTCTCTTCTAGTACTGTTATCACATCTCACAAGTTTTGAAACAGAGTAGCACTTTTAGATTTCATTACCCTGCCAGATTAGAACTTCTGTTCTGGACCTAGAGTCGGGCAAGCAGCTGCTTCAGCATGGTTCATGGTGTCTTCCTTTGTTTCTTGCCCCTCAATATATATTTCAATTTTGAACCCGATTTTCTCTTTTTATGTTTATCATACTATGTTTGGAACAGAGGGGGTGTTTTAGAGCAACCATTCAAGATGTTATTTGATCAGAAGTCTCTGTATAGCTTTCTCTCTTCTACAACAGGTAAAATAAACACATTTTTATTGATTTTTTTCTTCCATATACTTTAGTTTAATAAATTTTTAAAGGTTTTATTTAAATAACCTCTATACCCAACATGAGGCTCAAACTTACCACCCAAGATCAAGAGCCCCACATTCTTCCAATTGAGCCAGTCACGCACCCCATTCTTCCATTAATTTGTAATTCATTTTTTTTAAACTTAATATTAAGATTTGTTTAACGTGTGTGATTGATTTGACAGATGTTTTTACATTGAAAGAAGGTTAGTGGGTTTGGTTGGGAGATGGAATTTTCTTTTTTTTTTAATCTTACATTTTTTTCAGTGTTCCAGAATTCATTGTTTATGCACCACACCCAGTGCTCCATGCAATATGTGCCCTCCATAATACCCACCACCAGGCTCACCCAACCCCCTACCTCCCTCCCCTCCAAAACCCTCCATTTGTTTCTCAGAGTCCACAGCCTCTCATGTTTCATCTCCCCCTCCGATTTCCCCCAGTTCACTTTTCCTTTCCTTCTCCTAATGTCCTCCATGTTATTCCTTATTAATTCTTACTTAATTGACTGATTTTTAAAGTAGGTTACACTCCCCAATGGAGCCTAACATGGGGCTAGAACGTTCTATCACAACCCTTAGATCAAGACCTGAGCTGAGGGGTACCTAGATGATTCAGCCAGTTAAGCATCGAACTCCTAATCTCAGCTCAGGTCATGATCTTGGGGTCATGAAATAGGCCCTGCCTTGGGCTCCACACTGGGCATGGAACCTACTTAAAAACAAAAACAAAAAACAACCCAAACAAAAAGACCTGAGCTGAGCCTGAGTTGGACACTTAAATGACTGAACCACCCAGGCATCCCCTTCCATATATTTAAGTAGAACTTTCATGCATTCAAATTTTATCTTGATGTAATTTTATCTTATTGCTATTTTTGTTACCTCTTATGCCAAGTTGCAACAACACATTCACATGCATCTTTCCATGTAAGATTCTAGACAGCTAATGATTTTTTCCAACAAATTTTGGAGGTCTTTTGTAAACATGATCTGATCTTAATATTGCTACAGTGGTGTCTCCGTTTCAGAGATTGTTAAGCTGCTGAGGTTGTAGAACTCCTCTCCAATTAATTTTCTGTTAACAGAACTGAAGTCCTAATCTGTTAAAATCAAGACAGAGACGGGTTATGCTCAGATTTTTAAAGAGAAACTCAGGACTCAGTGTTATGTATAAACTTCATGGGGCGGGGGGAAAGAATGCATATAACTAGGCCTGTCCAAAAGTAATAGCTTGGTCCTCAGTATAAAACTAAATTCCTGGAAAATTGTAGGCTATTGCTCTGGTAAATGTTTCCTGGAACATTTCCTGCCCAAAGCCGAGACTGTCATACCTATAACCTAAGATTGTCCTGTTGAAAATCAAGCACTTTAAAAAAAGTTATTTTTCTCTTTAAAAACTAGCTTTATTTAAAAGAATCTGAGGCATAACACTATAGGAACAAACTTACAATACATATTGTTCAAGAAAGCCTGCCATACATAATTTCTACTAATAGTAGGTCTAAATACTGATAAATAACATTCTTTATACAATGCACAAATGACATTTTGTATGAACCTTGGAAAGAATGGCCAACAATAACATGGACTGTTTTGACAATAGAACCTCTACTCGTCTTACTACTTATCTGAGAATAAAAAACTAAAATGCGGAAGATAAGTTAAACTTCTCTTAAATTCTACCATGATGTCTGAGGAAGAAAGAAAGGGATCAAAAGGAGGAAACTATAAGAATTAAAGATCTTAAAATAAAAAGAAAAAATTGGCTTACCACTATTAATTATTAAAAAGTAATTCAGAATTGAGAATTTTTGGTTTAACACTTGGAAGCCCTTAGACAAACTATTATCCACTATATTCAATTAGTGACCAAGCCAATTTTATTTCTCTGAAAACTGTAACCTGTACAAAACCATACAAAGAAAATAAACAATTTGGGGGTAACCTCATCATTTCATACTTTAAATTTTTCCACAAAGCAATTCATGAATCATTTAATACTAATACTTCTTTAAACCTCTATGACTTAAATAGAAAGAGACTCATTTCTCAGTGATTATATGTGAAGATGCCAGGGAAAAAGATGAATCCCTAATATGTAATTCTAAATTTTTAACCCCAAAATAGACCCATGTAAACACTGGGCATTCAAATCAAATATAATGGAATTGTGCCATCGTATGGTATATGGCATTTTTTAAAATATCGAGAACTGAATCAGATTTATTGCTATGTCAATCTTATTAATAGCTGATAATTAAATGTACAAAATACACCACAACATCCATGCCAAAAATGATGCTGTATAGAGATATCATTAACATAAATAGGTAAACATTTATCTTGTAATATATATCACTAATATAGTAAAACCTTATTCAGGGTAGTTTGAATTGATAAAAGTCTAAAAATTTGAATACTTTAAAAAGATATGCAGTTTAAGCACTCATAAGCATTCTTTTTTTTGCTTTCAAGTATACAATTTCAAATATACAATTTGCATTGGCCAAGTATTACCTTTTGGGTATTTCTTTTGGGTATTTGTTTTAAAGACAAGAGAATGCTTTTAAAATAGTATTCTCAAATAAATGCTCTATAAAGCTTAATATTTTCCTAAGATTAAACATTTTTTAAAATATCTTGATTATGACTTTTATTAATAAACCTTTCATCAGATAATACAAAGCAACCACCACTCAAGTCCTTGTATCAATGGTTACAAATTCTAAGTAAATCATAGGACTTGTATGGTATCATACTTGCTTTTTAACAAATGAAGATTAGTATTTCTACTTATTTTGGTTAAGGTGAAATGAATAGTATCTTTTTTGGTTGGAAGAGATCAGACTAGGTTCAAGGTCTAGTATATAATTTTAATAGTAAAGGCTAAGAAAAATCCTAATATTCACAATTAAGATATTAATTCCTTGATAAGTTGTAACTGTGAAAGGAAAATCAAAATTTTAAGAAGTATTTATTGTATTATTAGTGTTATGAATTGCTAACACCAAATTTTACCCTCTCTCCCATTTCAAAACATCAGGCCATCTACTAATCCATAAATATTGATGTTTCACATACTTCATAGAGTAGCTTAAACATACCAGCACAAGAAATAATTAGTATTACATAGTAATTTCCTTCGCCATAGGAATAAATGTTGGACAAAGTCTGGAAACATTTTATTTTCCAATTTGAATTACAGTAATTTTGCCACAGACCACAGCACTAGTGCATGTGTTACTTTAGACATGCTCTAAGAACAAAACGAAAAATTACTGCAAAAATACATGTCACCAATGTGGAACACACTCAGATTTGTATAAAAGTACTGAACTAATATCCCAAAAAGAGGTATATGTAAACAGTACATAAGGAAGAAATAGTTTTAATATGAAACAGTCATTTAAGTCACATACATCATGATAAGAAGCAGGACTTTCTTTTATAAAAGATATTTTAACTAACAAGCAACATCATCTATGTCACCTACAGAACAAGAAAAGTACAAGTCTTTAGAATAAGTTTTAATATAATTGCAAGTAATGTATTTTGACAAACTATGATCAAGATGAAGCTTATCCATTGGGTTTCATTAAAAATTGTCAAAGAAATATAGGCAGCCTCTGATGAACTCACATCTGGCTTAAAGATAGCCACTGCTCATTTCCCCTAGACTGTATGTCAAGGGAGTTGTTAATGCCAGCCCTTGTCTCCCTACTCCAGGAGTACCTCTAAACTTCCATCTCTGTACCAAGAGTTAGAAAAATGCAGATGTGACTTCTATACTCTTCTATTGGATAAACAGAATAGGGAGAAAGGGGAAGCTACTAATTTTGAAATGAGAAAAAAACCTCTGAGTTCATAAGTTGAGGGAAAAAAACTGTAAAAAGTCCCAACAATCTAAAGGAAATTGGTAAGTACTCTCAAGAGGCATCTACCAATTCAATAAAAAATACTGCTTCCCACAGTGCCTGAGATGTGGTCATATTGTCTGAAATCCTATTAGATAAAAATTCATTCTGAACTAATAAGCAGTCTTTAAAAATGTTTAATCCCACTTTCTTCACTATTCACATCTTGGTGGAAAACATTTTTCTCTTAAAATCTAGCCAGCCATAACCACAGGGGAAAAAATGGGAATTCTGAATGGAGAAAAGATGAAATTTTGAAGCACAGAGCATCTGGCAAGGGAAAAGGCAAGTTGGCTTATATAGTATTCCACTGGAGGGTTTAGGATGGTAAGAGGACAACTAGGAAACACTAACACCAAGAAACCTAGCTTTCCTGAATCCCACCAGGAAAAAGGAAAGACCCCTGTTTCTTTCTACCTCCTACATTGATTGGTTCCCTAAAGAAAACTCAGTGCTCAGCATGATACTAGTGGTTAACTACATTATGGTTGAAATAAGCCTTTATCAGCTTTCTTAACAATCTAATCATTTTATATAATGTTCCAAACCACTATTTACAAATGACATTTGGGAGCCTGGATGCTCTTAATTGAACTTTTTAATTAAAAAAAAATCAAAATAGCACGAATGTTCATGCATATGAAACCTCTATACACTGTAAAAAAAAAAAAATCCAAAAATTCTTTAGCGCTCCCTTAAAAAAATTATTACTTACTTTTTTTTTTTTTTTTTTACTATTAAATACAATTACTATAGTATACACTGGACAATAAGTACTAGCACTTTTAATATGTTCAAGACAAACAAGTTTGAAAGAATTCTAGATGAAGACCCCTGATACTTATTTGGATGACTAAAGTCAGCAGAATTCATGGTGACCCACACTACTGAGGTTTTTTCCTACCAGTAGGCAGAGCTGGAAGGCTTAAAAAAAAATCAGATTTCTTTATATTGTGTTAATCCAGGAAGAGTAAGCCCCACTAGAAGAAAATCTTGCTTTATGTACATAATCTTCTAATTTGGGTAACAAGAATCCTAATAGCAGTACTCTAAAAGTATTTCGCACCAAAGGAAAACACCAATCACAAAACTAATTCTAAGCACTCTATCTGAAGAATAATTTTTCTTTTACAAACTAAGCTACTTCGGCATTAGTGAGTCCAGCAGTTCAACAAGTAAGTAGACTAGGAATTCTCTAGTAAAATGAATAAAGCAAGTTCTGGGAAAGGAATAGATGCTTTAAAACTATCAGTAATCTAGCTGTCACGAGAAAGCCTAGCTGCTGAGAGTTAGCCAGGTTGAACTTAGACAAAACTTGAGAATATGGGAGAAACCATGTTTTCCTGCTCAGTTGTGTATGTGTATCTCTCTGGGTGTATGTGCGCATGTGAGATGAGGCCTTCAGTGAAGGAAAAGGATTATATAAAAAATGGTGCAATGCTACTGGAAGATTATTCTACCTAAGTACAATTCTTTTCATTACTGAATATCTGAAAATGTTTAGGGTAGCTCATCACTTGTCCTAACAAAGCCATATCAATTTGTATAATAGCCTTTTGGGGTCAAATTGGACATTCTTACACTTTATCACTTTTCCTATCAAAAAACATCTAATTTTTGACTTAGTAATCATATACAGACAAATGTGGAGCTAGTTAAGAAAAGTAATTTGAATACATGAAAACACTCACAAACTATGGTTATAGTTTACCTGTGACTCACGGTCAGTCAACCACGGGTTTTTCTCTGAATATTTACAGACTTACTTAAATAAGGTGCTCAGAAGATCTAAATACTTGAATAAAAATTCACTTGTAAGTTTTCAAAAATGGCTATTTGGAAATGGAAAAGAACCACATTACAAATCAAGTACCTTTAGACTAGCTTGGGAGAGGTTACTTCACTTTCACAAAACTACTACTGAAACTGTAAGCAACAGATGGCTTAAGAAAATGCATAATCAATTCTAACAGTAAGTACAACTCAAGTACTACCATGGAGAATGTTAACTCCTGAAGACACTGGAAGTGTCTTCAAAACCAGCACTCACTAGGATTTCAAGATTTCAAGAACAACATAAGTAGGTCCTTAAACATTTAGAAAATCGTGTACTTCAAATATAAAGTAAGCAACATGGAATCTTCAAAAATGCTTCTAAATACATCAAAAGTCAGAGTCAGCCAAAAATACTGCATTTTCACCTGCTTCAATTGGTAAAGTTTTCACACGAAGGAGTACCTAGTATAAGAGTTTATATCATTTCATTTCCTAAAATTGTAAAGATATATAATTTACAGCTCTATTGAAAATATTTTGTACTCACCTCTAACTAGTCACAGGTAAATGGAGAAAACCTTCTACTAAATTGTACCATATGAAATTGCTGTTTTTGTAGGTCAAAATTAAAACACTATTTAAAAAAATAAATTTTATTTAATCAAAATATGCATCATGAGCATTAATAGTTTTCTTCTAGTAGGATATTAAGTATTTCATTTTTATAAAATTTGTCATGTCTTCAACTATATAAACTGTTCATATCCCTCCAATTACTGTTTCTTAATTGGAGAACATGTTGTTTATTAAAAAAAAGCTTCAAATGATGAAAAAGATGGTAGTTTGCTGGATAAAGGTCTGATGACTATAATGGATATGACAAAATTTAAAATCCCAATTCAGTTAATTTTGCTTTAGTGGCTTGTGGCATGCGAGGTCAAGTGCTGTCATGTAAAAGTGTAGGGTCATGTTTATTAACCAAAAAATGTTTTTTTAATCAAGAGTTTCATGCACAATTTTAATTTCTTGGCGAGACACTGCTGCTGCTGCTGCTGCTTCTGCTGCTGCTGCTGCTTTACTAGGGTTTAAACAGTAGTAATTAATTATTCTTTTGCAGATCCCTACGCGGCCTTCAGAACTTTTTTGGTCACAATGATAATGATGGTGCAAGTTTGGGAGCTTCACCAACATCCAACCATTGTATGAATTGCTATCAATCCTCAAACAGTATCTTGTGGTGTATTTTGTTTCTTTTTTTGTGTGGTTTTTTGGTCACCGGTCACTGTTTTAAGTCTCAGCAAGTACACCTCTGTCTCTGTTCTTGATCATCGCCCAGGAGGATATTCTTGAGTCCATCGTTACACTTTCCCCAGTCACAACAGAAACTCCTATCTACTTCAAGGCCTTGAAATTGTTGTTTGTAAGTTAGCTTCACCCTGGCTCTTAATTGGTCTTTGCTCAAAATGGATTCTGATCTCCCCCGAGGCTTGTCTTTGAATCCAAATCCCCAGAACAAGATTTTTCAAACCACCACTGAGCAGGTCTCACCAGCTGAGCTTTCTAAAGGCCAACTTGATGTTTCCACCTATGTCATGTGCAGTATGTCCTGGCTTCAAATCGTGTTAAAAGAAGTATTCACAATTCTTCCGAAGACACTATGTTATTTATTTCTCTGGAAAACAATAATAAAACAACTCAATAATCGAAGGAAACTGAATGAAGAGCATAATACTATTGTAATTCTAAACAGCACAACTAGAAACATATTTCACTTCAACTCTACTAACTGCAGTCCTTTTTCAACTGATCTAATATTAGCAATTTCATGTGGTACAATCCACAACTTAATGAACAAATACTTACAAAGCATCTACTATATGCTAACTTCTGTCTCATATCTGTATAAACAGACATCTTGAAAAGACTGACTTGAAAATAGGAAAGTCACTAACTTCAAAGACCCGAGTGGGAAGAAATCTGGTAACATACTCTATTTTTTTTTAAACATCCATTAAAATGTATGCTTTTTTCCATGTTATAGCTACACATATCTTTTCCTGAAAACATGTCAAGTAGATTCTTGAAAAATTTTTTGAACCATTTAATGTAATATTACCAAAGTTCAGCTCTGCAATGTACATTTTTCAATGATTCTAACTTTCTAAAGTCAAAACTTGCCTACATTTGCTATATATTATTTTGAAGCTTCAAGAGGCTTTTTTATGTTTATGATTAACAACAACAACAACAACTAACATTTATTAGTATAGTACTTTCTAAAGCACCCCCATATACATTATTCTCATTTAAGATAGCAAACAAGGACAATATAAAATTTGCACTGGTAATGAAGTAGAATATTAACAAAAACTAAGGTAAATAATCTTTTTGTGTGTGCATTTAAAAAAATAATGTAAAACATTAAAACCCTGTGTCACTGAACCTCTGTAAGACACGGGGGGAGGGGACCCTTTAGTTAATGCCGGTGATTAAGCATCACTGCCCACTGCAGGTGGACCAAAAGTCTCTCGAGTGCGCATCAACTGGACATCCTTGTCAGCCATACAGGTGTCACAGCCCCATACTGCTGAGGCCTCTGCAGTTAGGAGGCCATACGCGGTTTCAGTCATTCCAGTGCAGATCCGATGAAACCATTTCTGACAAGAGGCTTCACACAAGATGGCATCCTGATCATCATTCACTTCATTTGTACAAATTCCACAAGGATACACTGGGTCAGAAGAAGAATGGCCATGACGGCTTGGGTGAAGAGAGGACTTATTGCTTTTTTCAGTGGTGCAGGTATCTGGGGCACCTCTGGGTTGTCGCGGCTTATTCTGTGTCCCATTTGCATGGCTGTTATTTGTTGCTTCTGTGGTACTCGAACGGCTATTCTCTTGATTTACTGCATTATTTCGATTAACATTTTTTAATTCGATATTACTCTGATTCACTGTGTCATCCATATTTAAGTGAGGTGGATGAGCAGAGGAATTTTGATTAGTATTTTTGGTTGCTCCTTGACTAAAGTCTTGTTTTTGGGGTGGTGCTTTTGCTTGACTGAAAGTGTTTGGGGGAGGAATAAAAGAATGATTAGATTCTAATGGGGAAGTAAAATTTGCATTATTTCCAGGGACAAAGTTAGATGACAAGTCAGGGTTAGAAACTTGGTTAGCATTCTGTGGAGGAATCTGATTAAAGTTTTCAGCAGGATTCTGTCGAAAATGTTGATTAGGCATATTAACATTCTGATTTAGTGCATTATTATAGGATGGGTTTCCAAAGCTTGAATTATCATGTGGCCCAAAGTTAAAAGCATGAGGTCGATTAAAACCCATGCCCAAAGGATTCTGAGGAAATGGGTGTGGCTGATTCCTGAGTGAGTAAGGACCACAGTATGGGGAAGACATTCTTGGAGGTACGTGAGGTGGCATTCTGAATGTGCTATAGCCTCCAAAGCCAGGATAACCAGGGCCAAGATATGGATTTGATGAAGGTAGTGGTTTATAGGAAATAGTATTATAGTTGTCATCAAATGGATTAGCAGCCACTAGATGGTCAGAGTTTGGATTCGGTGGTGGAGCATACTCAGACAATGGAGGAAAAGAAGGCCCCTGAAATGAGAATGTAGAGTAAAGGACATGTTTCGATCAAAGAAGTTATTAAAACTGTTATCTCAACATGTAACAACCTAGCTTTAATCAAATTTCTCTTGCTTTGTTTATGAAAATCTAATTCCTTTGACCTTTCAATTCCAAATAGTTTTCATATTTATATTTAATGATTAAAATGTGTAGACTTCTTTCTTTAAGAAAGGAAAGGAGGTATGCTTTTCTGAGCTCAAACTCATTGTTACTTCAAATTCCAAATGTATTTAAGCTTCAAAAGAAGCTTCATTATGTAACTTTCATTTAATATGCTTAACTGTAATTCTGGAACCTTTCACTTAAACCATAAAATTAAGTAACAATAAACAGGATCTAAGTTTTTTTGTTAGCTTAACTTCAGGGAGTAGCTATTAAAGTATTCCCCAAGCACTATGCTCTTGGCCTCAGAATGGAAAAATAAACTTCCAGTTTTAGTCACGCTGGAAGTTTAACAGATGGTGGCCAAAATGGAAATAATCTGAATACACATCTTTCTTTCTCGTAGTCCTTAAAATAGAAAGAGTGCTTCAAATTTATAAGGGATAAAAGCACAGAATCCTATTCTTATAATGGTTATCTAAGCACAGGTTATACACAAAAGATTCTTCCACCACATTTGCTTAATGACCCGTATGTACTACTGAATTACTGTTAACAGCTGAACACTACTTCAAGTTAAACCTGTATCCCCAGATTTTACAATCTTTTAGTAGAACTACAGTTACCTATGGTTTTTAAGTTAGATTTAAGAACAAGCATTTTCATTTGTCTGCCTACACTTCTTTCTTGCAATACTCACTTTAGACCTATAGGCCAACATCAGCCACTAGTTGCAGAATTAAAAAAAAAAAAAAAAAATCACTGTAGAATTCACAGTTAGGTTATGAAGAGGATAGGAAACAAACCCATGACCAAATTTAAATTTACCTCATCAGATTGATCTTATCAGTGAACAAAAACCATTATTAAAGAAAATGTTAATTTACCTGTGTATTTGTCTTGCGTTTTTTCTTGTCAGGGCTTCCTAGTTGTACACCTGGTCCTCCTAACCCATCCAGTCCACTATCACCACCTTAAAAAAAATAATAATAACATTTCCACTTGTAACTAAAATCATTTTACATCTCTCACAGCAGTATCTATCATAACTAGCTGTCAATATATGTTCTATTTTTATCAGATAAAAGCAATACCAAGCTTTAAAAAAAAAAAATTTGTTTTTCAAACAGTCTTCCCCATAGTTTCAGCCAGAAACATTCATCTCTACTCCCACAGTAATTTTTATTATTCTTTCAGTGAGAAAGTATCCATCCTACCCTTGAAGCTTTAGTCATCTGGTTTCTTATCCTTGAGGCAACCACCAGTTTTTGCTCTATCTTTCAAAAGATAATCTAGCAAAATTCCAGCGTAATATCTTTTGCGGGGAGTACACAAACCGTAGCATGCATACTATACAACAATGCTCTCTACACTTTGCTTTCTTCTTGGAAATCATTCCATGTAATTACCTACAGAACTGCTCCATCACCTCATAACTGAGTAGTATTTCGTGGTATAATTATACCATAATTCATTAAACTAGCTCCTTCCCTACTGATGTGAACAAACCTTTGTTGTCTGCAATGAAAATCTATGTATAGGTGTCTTAAATACATATACAAATCATTCCTAGAACTTGAATTATGGCATTAAATTTTATACCTTTAAATTCTTAAAGGTATTGTCAAAGTACAACAATGTACGTGAGTATTACTTTCTCAACAGTATACGATGAAGCAAAAGCAAAAGCTTGACTGTGAAGTAAAGAGGCTAAAAAAAGTTTATCAATATACAACACTGTGAATGAAATTAAAGTCACTGATTTGTATGCTTAAAAATGGTTTAAATGGAAAGTTTTATTTTATATATATTTTACCAAAATAAAACCCAAAAAGTATGGAGTTGACATGATCTGAAAATATCAACAAAATTTTTTTCTGCTGGAAAACAATTATGGAGGATTCTGATTACAAAAGTAGACAGAAGAATAAAAGTATGTATACATACGTAGATACACATTTGTAATAGATTCAGTGAGTTGACAATTAGAAGAGACATGCTCACGTATGTGGATTCTGAGAAAGAATTTAAGCTGAGACTTAAAAGATAAAAATAAAAATAAATATAAAATTAAAAAATAAACTGAGACTTACAGGACAAAAAAATCTCTCATTTAAACAGCCTAAGGAAGAGCCTCTAGGCAGAGAACAGCATGTGTAAAGATTCTTAAGTAAAAAGAAGCCCGATGTGGGGCGCCTGGGTGGCTCAGTGGGTTAAAGCCTCTGCCTTCAGCTCAGGTCATGATCTTAGGATCCTGGGATCGAGCCTGGGATTGAGCCTGGCATTGGGCTCCCTGCTCAGTGGGGAGCCTGCTTCCTCCTTTCTCTCTGCCTGCCTCTCTGCTTACTTGTGATCTGTCAAATAAATAAATAAAATCTTAAAAAAAGAAAGAAAGAAAGAAAGAAAGAAGCACGATGTGTTTGAGAAATTTAAAAGAGGCCAGTGTCTGAAGGGACTCTGGAGAATGCCACTACAAGAGGTTAAAGAGATAGGCAGGGATCAGATCATTTAGAGCAGTGTGGACTGAATGTGTCCCCCCAAAATTCTTATTTTGAAGACCTACCCCACAGTATGCTGGTATTTGGGTGTAGGGCCCATGGGAGGTAACGAAGATTACCTCCGGTCATGAGGGTCAGGCCATTTTGATGTGATTAGTGGCCTTAGGAGAAAGAAGAGTATGTTCTCCATCCTCCCTCTGGAGTACAAACACAGGAAAGGCCATGTGAGGACACGGGCAAGAAGGTGAGCATCTGCACACCAGAAAGAGAGCACTCACCAGGAAGTGAATTGGCTAGCACCTTATCCTTGGACTTCCTAGCCTCCAAACCTGGAAAATAAATTTCTGTTGTTTAAGCCACCCAGTCTACAATACTTTGTTCTTAAAGCCCAAGCAGACTAAGACACAAAGCCTTGTAGGTTATACTAAGGAATCTGAATTTTATCTGAAGAACAGTGAATGATCACTTAAGGGTTATGAGCAGGAAAGTGATATGATTTAAGTTTTTAAAATATTATATTAGCAACTGTGTTGAGAATGAATTGGTGATGGGACAGGGTTAGAAGCAGGGAGACTAGTCTTTTACAATAATAGTTCAGGAAAAAAAATGGTACTTGGCAATAAAGAGAAATAAGTGTGTTGGACAAAGACTCCCACCTAACAACAAGTGAAACCGATTTCTCTAAGAGCTATTTAGGGAAGCTTATAAACAACGAAGAGCTATTTAGAGAAGCTTATAAACAACAAAGTGAAAAAACTAACAAAATTCAGTAAGGATTCTGGATGTTAAATCAATATTTAAACATAAGAGTGCTTTTTATACACAAACTAAAACCAGTCATAAGATAGTATAGAAGAAAAGTTTTCACCTATAGGAACAAAACTAAACTAAATTAGCTAGCAATAAATTTTTTAAAATACACAATATCAGTATAAATAAAAACTTTCAAAAGTTCTATATTGAAAGACACAGAGAAATACTTCTAATAATTGGAAAGGTATTCCCTGTTCTGGCTAGCCATCTAGAACAAAATAACATTGTTTTTTTTACCTCATTTATTATGCCAAACAGCCTTTTTGTGCCCTCCTCAGAGACAACAGCACCAGGCATTTGAGTCCCAGGCCCGTGGGGCTCACCCTCAGAGTCCAGAGGCTTTAATACTACAATAAGCAGGACCTCCTTCTCAGAGATCTGAGTTTAAATTCCACAGGGCCCCTCCTGTGAATTTATATACTCTAATAAGTCCAACTTCTT
This sequence comes from Mustela putorius furo, assembly GCF_011764305.1. Classification (NCBI taxonomy): domain Eukaryota; kingdom Metazoa; phylum Chordata; class Mammalia; order Carnivora; family Mustelidae; genus Mustela; species Mustela putorius. The sequence continues at coordinate 726,323 of NW_025421437.1, forward strand.
TCCTATGGCCTTAGGAATGGTAGCTGCTTCCCACAGTCAACACCTCTCTGAAAACTTTAATATCCTATTTTGCCACTTGAGTTTAATGTCTGTTAACAATACCTTATATTAAATTTTCTATTAAAAGTAACTGGTATGGTTTCTATCTCCTGAGTAGATCCTGACTGATACATATCTCAAGTGCCACCAGCCAGAAACCGTCATTACTAATAAGTTAACATCATATCATTCTAGACATATAGCTTAATACCTCCTACCTACTTCTCCCTCTGTGAATATAGAGCAGTAGTAATAACTTTACAAAGATGGGATACATTTTTACATAAAAGCATTAAATTTTAACTTTTTTATAATGTAATAAAGGCAATAAGAAATTAATTAAACTACAGAATATGTTAAATATTTCTTTACCATAAGAGAAGTTTTTGGAAAGAATCCTCTAAGTCTAAAAGAAATCAAGGAAAACATTAAGCTGGAAAATGTATGTCTTTTCTCAATTTTAGATAGCATTGATTGAACTTTGAATGTTTAAGATAATATGGTATCACATCTTACTCTACTTTTTTCCATCTTGTTTGCTATCTACTTTTTCTATCTCTACATTCAATCTTTTTTTAAAAAAGATTTTATTTATTTATTTGACAGACAGAGATCACAAGTAGGCTGAGAGGCAGGCAGAGAGAGAGAAGGAGGAAGCAGGCTCCCCACCAAGCAGAGAGCCTGACATGGGGCTCTATCCCAGGACCCTAGGATCACGACCTGAACCGAAGGTAGAGGCTTTAACCCACTGAGCCACCCAGGTGCCCCAATCTCTACATTCAATTCTTTATTTCAGCTAATTTTTCTTTTATCTCATTTTTGAATACATTTTCTGCTCTTTGTTGAGTGCTTTATTTGGGGGGCACTAATTATTATTATGGTAGAGGAATTTTAGCCCCATATCTATTAGTTGCTTTTCCAACTTTACTCTTTTTTAATATCTACTTAATCTATCTATAGTTTTCCTATTTTTTTATTATATAATTCATATGTTAGCCATGTTATGTTCTTTATTTCTAATTTTTTAATTTGTTCTAGAATTTGTTCTAGAATTGGTTTAGTCCTCAATTGGTTTCCTGAAATCTGCAATTTATATTTAATCTAATTTTGTTGTATTAATCATCCTGTCTTTGAACTCTTTCCTGCTCTTATTTTTGCTTTTGTTTTTTCATTAAAGTCTACCACTTAAAGTACATATGAGATCTTTCCTTCTCTCTTTTAGGTTATGGGTCTTCATCTTCTGCATGCTATTTATTTCTTTCTTCTTCTTCTTCTTCTTTTTTTTTTTTGTTAATTCATTAGTTTCCTATAGCATGTTTACATAGTTATGCTTTTATTTTTAATATTGCAATTCTGTCTAGATCTTTTAGTTGCTCTTTTATTTAATATGGGTGACTTTCTAACTCTCTTATTTACATCTAAGATTACTTGGTTTTGGTGGTATCTCTATTGAGATAATCATGTGATTTTTTTCCCCTTTAAATTATTATTTTTTAAAGATTTTATTTATTTATTTGACAGAGAGAGATCACAAGTAGACAGAGAGGCAGACAGAGAGAGAGAGAGAGGGAAGCAGGCTCCCTGCTGAGCAGAGAGCCCAATGCGGGCCTCGATCCCAGGAACCTGAGATCATGACCTGAGCCGAAGGCAGCGGCTTAACCAACTGAGCCACCCAGGCGCCCCCCTTTAAATTATTTTAATGTTCAACTCAAAACTGATATTGCTGAAATAAAGCCAACTAACTCACTTTTATACAAATGTTATCATTTTCATGTGACTGGATATGCTGTTATCTCTTTAGAACACCTGCCTCTTCTAGTAAGATTAGTAAGAACCTCTTGTATTTCCTTGGTACATCCAGGTTTTTAATTCTCACATTTTGTTAAATGCCCATCTACCTAGTTGGGGGGTGTCGTACCCCACTCACATGGGAGGTTTCCCTGTGTTCCTTGATTCAGTTTGTATCTAATAGAAATAGTACCTTTTTTTTTAACTTTTTGTTTCATTTATTTTTTTTTCTTGCACAAAAGAATGAGAAGATAAAGAACAGTCATTTAATTTCCTTCTTTCCAGACTTGGGGTTATTAGTAAGAATTCTCAAAATTCTGTAAATTACTAATAGCTTCCAAGGGTAGAGACTGTCTTAGAAGTCTTAGTGCATTTTGCACTATTTCAGAATTACATTATTGGGCCTTTGTTTGCTGCTGTTGCTGAACATTTTTGCTCTTTTTCAAAAACAGCTTTGGTTCATTTTACTTAGAATTTAAAAAGAGATTCTATAAAGTAGTTCTGTTTTAGAAGTCTGTATTTGCTTATATCTATGTTCTTTCAGCTCAATCTTCATGATGAACCTAAGAGGTAGGTAAGTCATCCCCACTTTTTAAAGAAAGAAAAAAGAAATGGAACGTAAAGAAATCATACCACTGGTAAAAAGGGGCATAGAAATCTAAAACTAGGGGTTTTGTTTCCTTTTGCTTTTAAGTTTTTGAATATATTCACAAGGTCGTATAACCATTACTACTCTTTAATGCCAGACCATTATCATCACCCCATCATATATGAATTGGCAGTCATTTCCCAGTCCCCCAGGCCCTGGCGATCATGAATCTACTTATATATTTTTGTCTATTCTGGATATGCCATATAAAAGGAATCATACAATATGTGCCTTTTTGTATCTTGTTTCACTTAAACTAGAGCAATATTTTCAAGGTTTATCCATGTTATAGTATGTATTATTTCCTTTTTATGGCTGAATAATATTCCCTTGTATGGATATACCACATTAAATTTATCCATTGATCAGCTGGTGAACAATTTGGGTTGTTTCTACTTTTTGGTTACTAAGAATAATGCTGTTATGAGTACTTGTGTATAAGTTTTTATATAACATATGCTTTCAATTCTCTTGGGTATATATCTGGTAATAGAATCTTTGGGCAGTATGGTATCTCTTAAGTTTAACATTTTGAAGAACTGCCCTACTGCTTTCTATAGCAGCTACACCATCTAACATTCCCACCCGCTAAGTTTGAGGGTCCAATTTCCTCACATCCTCCCCAACACTTATTTTGTTTCTTTTTAATTTAACTTTATTTTTTAAAGATTTATTTGAGAGAGAGAAAGAGTGGGGGTATGGGCAGAGAGAGAATCTAAAGCAGATTCCCAGCTAAGCACAGAGCTTGATGCAGAGCAGAATCTCATAACTCTGAGATCATGACCTGAGTAGAAACCAAGACTCCGATGCTCAACTGACTGACTCTCCTCTGCTTGTATTTTAAATGTAGCCATTCTAGAAATTATAAACTGGTATCTCTTTGCGGTTTTAACTTGCATTTTCAAAATTACTAGTGATGTTGAACACCTTTTCATATACTTATTGATCATCTATACATATTTTTCCTTTGAAGAAATGCCTACTCCAGTCACTTATCTATTTTTCAGTTAAGTTATCTTTTTTGTTAGGTTGTAAGAATTCTATATGTATTCTGGATACTAGACTGTTATCAGTTATAATATTTGCAAAGATTTTCTTCCAATATGTGGGATGTCTTTTCACTTTAATAGTGTCCTCTGACACATGTAAGTTTTTAATTTTGATGAACTCCAATTTATCTTTCTTTCTTTTGGTGTCTGGGTAAACAAAGATTATATACTTCTAAGATACTAGTTTGCCTCCCTAAAATCTTACAAACATACTGTCTTCCTCAGTGGACCACAAAAGACAAAAATGAAAACTTCAGGTTCAAACTAAAGGAACCCCTATTTTAAATTCTTTGATGTGGTAGTAATCCCATTTCAGTAGATGTTAAGTAAAGAACTAACAGTGAGATCCAATCCACCCCTCAAAGTCATTGATTTAAAATTTCATGGTTCAGAAATGACTGAATCTATTACTAATTTATAACTATTCAGTAGACCATATAAAGTGAATTGATGATTCCATATTAACAAATCGTATTTGTTACACTGACATGCTGAGACAAGAAATGTGCTGCTCTCAAATACGAATACCTAGAAATTCTGATGGGTGTGGTAGAGAAAAAGAATCAGCAATGATTTTAGAGGTCAAATAATAAAGTGGTTATATAAATAAAGGTACCAAACAACAAAGTCCTGTATTTCCTAACAGCTGTCATGGATATTTCATTATAACAAAAATATAAAAAGAAAACTCCAATTCCTAAAAATAAAAACAATTACTATTAATTTAGTCTCTAATCTCCAATCTAGAATATATAAATTCTCACTCAGAGCATTAAGAATACTGAATAACTTTAATTTTCCAATTAAATGTTGTAATTTAAAGATGGACAGAAAGTACTTTCAATTAATGGTATGTACATCTCTGTTCACTTTCCAAAAATTTAACAACAATTACTTGTATTCACTGTAAGACAAGGCTTTGACACTTGCAACTATTTAAATAAACATAATTTTCAAGTAATCTGTGAGTAAAACCACCTTAAATTCTTTTTAGAATCTGACTTCTATGGTATTAATTTTTTATTTAAGAGTATAACATTTCCCTCCATAAAGCAAATCTTCAAGTTCCACTGGTGTCTGTTGCTCCATTTATTGTTCATCTAAAGAGTGAACTATATAACATTTTCAATGGTTCTTACACTTTGCCTTACCTGGGTCCTTCCTCCTGCTACCTGTAATACTGGTAGTTCTCAGTGAGGTAATCATTGTGTTAGATCAGAAGCATAGACCTAAGGCCTAATTAGACTACAAGCTACCAAGAATTTCCATGATTCTCACTCTTTAAAAGTAGTGAAAGGTCAGAATCCAAGGAACAGGAAAGTAGTGGCTGTGGAGCTAGTCAATTACATTGCCCTAAGAACTTTTGGTACCAAAGCTTCTCTCCAGCTGCTCTATAATCCAGCGCAGCTAACTCTGCAAGTAAATCATTACTCAGTCAGGAGCTGAGAGCTGTGGGGCAGAGAACCAAGAAAAAGGAAACTGTCAAAGCTCATTGTTAACACTGGCCACTGTTACACTTTTAATCTGTTAATACTTGAATCTCTTTATCTCTTCACTCCTACCTGCCCAGTGACCTCTGAATTCACAAGCGGAAAAGACATGCGAAAGGGTGAAGACAAAAACGGAAAAAAAGAAGCCTCTCTTGTCTTAAGAAAGCAAAGAAACTTTATCTCTGTAGATATTATCACCCTACATTATGCCACTCAATCTCAATTAAATGAAATAATTATCTTATCTCTCCTTTACCCTTTAAACTTTACCTGGAGCTGGAAGTTGAAGTATATGCCTCTTCATAGTCTTATTAGAGATGTCATCTATTAGACAAGGCAATTTTTTCCCATCTAAAGAATCTACAAGTTATTCTTTTATATGAAATCTATTGGAAGTATAGTTATTTTTTCTATTTATAATTTTTATTTTTATAAACTATGGATTATTTGCTTTAGGGCTTTTATATATTTTTTGTTCTAATTACATTATATATTATATATTATATATATATTCCACCTTTTTATTTCTTCTATTAAAGAATCTATTTCAGCCTCAAGTCCTTAAAAAGGAAGTGAGGGCATTGTTCTGTACACTAGATAGTGGTATGCCTTTTATGTCCTTTAAATTTTCATTTTTTAACTTCACATTTTGTAAAAACTTGAGGGAATCAACAGTAGATTAGAGGATGTAGAAGAATGGATCAGTAATCTAGAAGATAGGGTCATGGGAAGAACCCAACATAAATAGCAATAAGAAAAAATAACTTTTTAAAAACATTTTATTTATTTATTTGCAAAGAGAGACACAGTGAGAGAGGAAACAAAGCAGGGGGAGTGGGAGAGGGAGAAGCAGGCTTCCCGCCGAGCAGCGAGCCCAATGTGGCGCTCGATCCCAGGACTCTGGGATCATGACCTAAGCCCAAGGCAGACACTTAACAACTAAGCCACCCAGGCACCCCAAGAAAAATTATTTCTTTTAAAAATGAGGATAGTTTAAAGGAGCTCTTGGACAATATCAAGTGAACAAACATTTGTATTATAAGGGTCCCCAAAGGAGAAGAGAGAGAAAAGGGGGCAGAAAACTTATTTGAAGAAATAATAGCTGAAAACTTCCCCAGCTACAGGGAAGGAAACAGACATCCAGCTTCAGTAATTCTAGAATCCCAAACAAGATGAATTCCAAGAAGTCCACACAATGACATATAATAATTAAAATATCAGAGATTAAAGACGATTTTAAAAGCAGCAAGAGAAATGAAAATGGTTACATACCAGAGAAATCCCATAAATCAGCTGATTTTTTAACAGAAATTTTTTAAGCCAAAAGAGAGAAGCATTATCTATCCAAAGTGATGAAAGGAAAAACCTACAACTAGGAATACTCTAGCCAGCAAGATTATCATTCAGAAATTCAGAATTCAGGAGAAATAAAGTTTCCCAGACACATAAATGTTAAAGGAGTTCATCACCACTAAGCTAGCCTTGTGAGAATTGTTAAAGGGAATTCTCTAAATGGAAAAGAAAAGGCCATAATTAAAAGTAAGAAAATTATGGGGTGTCTACATGGCTCAGTTGATTAAGTGTCTAACACCACAGAAATGCAAGGAATTATAAGAGACTACTTCAAAAAATTATATGCAACAAGCCTGACAACCTAGAATGGTTAAGTTCTAAAAACAACCAACATTCCAAAACTGAACCAAAAAGAAATAAAAAATCTGAACACAGACCAATTATTAGCAATGAAAATGAACTGGTAATCAAAAAAACTTCCAAAAAACAAAAGTTCAGGATCAGATGGATTCACAGGTGAGTTCTACTAAAGAAGAGTTAACACCTATTCTCCTCAAACTATTCCGAAAAAAATAGAAGGAAAATTCCCAAACACATTCTACAAGGCCTACATGGTCCTAATACCAAAACCAAACATGACACAAACAAAACAAAACACAATTACAAACCAGTTGGTATCACCAACGAATACAGATGCAGAATATTAGCAAACCACATTCAATAATACATTGAAAGGATCACTTACCACCAAGAATGGTTCAACATCTGCAAAGCAATCAACATGATACACCACACTAACAAAATGAAGGGTAGAAACCATATGATCATTTCAGTAGACACAGAAAAAGGATTTGACAGAATTCAACATCTTTCCTGATATAAACCTTCAACAAAGTGGGTTTAGAGGGAACATACCTCAACATAATAAAGGCCATATATAACAAACCCAAAGCTAACATCATACTCAACGATGAAAAACTGAGAGCTTTTCCTCTAAGATCAGAAAAAAGACAAGGTTGTCTACTCTCACTGCTTTTATTCAACGTAGTACTGGACATTCCAGCCATAGCAGTCAGACAAGAAAAAGAAATAAAAGGCATCCACATTGGTAGAGAAGAAGTTAAACCATCACAATTTGCAGATAATATGTAATACTATACATGGAAAACCTTAGAGACTCCACCAAAAATCTATTAGAAGTAGCAAATGAACTCAGTATAGTTGCAGGATACAAAATTAATACTCAGAAATCAGTTGTGTTCCTATACACTAATAACGAAGTAGCAGAAAAATGAAGAAAACAACCAAACAACAACAAAAATCAAGAAAATAATTCAATTTACAGCTGTACCAAAAAGAATAAAATACCAGGAATAAATTTAACCAAGGAGATGAAAGATGTTTACTCGGAAAATTATAAAACATTGTTGAAAAAAACTGAAGATAGCACAAACAAATGGAAAGATACTCACGCTCATGGATGGAAGACTTAATATTGTTACAATGTCCATATTACCCAAGGCAACAACAGATTCAATGCAATCCTTATCAAAATACCAATAGCATTTTTTGGAGAATTACAACAAATAATCCCCAAAACTGTATGGAACCACAAAAGAGCCTAAACAGCCAAAGTAACCTTGAATAAGAAGAACAAAGCTGGAGGTATCATAATCCCAGATTTCAAGCTATACTAAAATAGCTGTGGTAATCAAAACAATATGGCACTGGCACTAAAACAGACACAAAGATCAACAGAATAGAATAGAGCTTAGAAATAAACCCATGCTAATACGGCCAACTGTATGCAAAGAAGGCAAGAATACATAATGGTAAAAAAATAGTGTCTTCAATGGCTGCATGGGTGGCTCAGTTGGTTGAGTGTCAGCCTCTTGATTTTAGCTCAGGTCATGATTTCAGCATTATGGGATCAAGCCCTGCTCTACACTCAGCAGAGAGTTTGCTTGAGATTCCCCCCACCCCACCGCCCCTCTCCTGTTCACACTCTCTTTCTCTCAAATAAATAAATAAATCCTTTTTAAATATGGAAATAGTCTTGCAATAAATGGTGCTGGGAAAACTGAGGACAACTACATGAAAAATAATGAAATGCGGCCACTTTCTCACACCATAAACAAAACAAATTTAAAATGGATTAAAACCTAAATGTGAGACCTGAATCCACAAAACTCCTAGAAGAAAACAGATAGCAATTCTTTGATATCAACATTTCTCTAGATATGCCTCCTAAAGCAATGGAAACAAAAGCAAAAATAAACTATTGAAACTACACCAAAATAAAAAACCTTTCCGCACAGTGTAAGAAACCATCAACAAAAGGAAAAGATAACCTACTGAATGGGAGGTACTCACAGATAACATGTCTCATAAGGGCTTAATATCATAAGTAAAGAACTTACACAACTCAGTAACAAAACTCAGTAACAAAAAAACCCTGATGATTTAAAAATGGATAGAAGACATGAACGTTTTGTCAAAGGAGACATATATATGGCCAACAGACATACAAAAAGATGCTCTACATCACTAATCATCAGGGAAACACAAATCAAAACCACAATGAGATATCACCTGACACCTGTCAGGATGGTTAGTATCAAAGAGACAAGAAATAAGTGTTGACAAGGATTCGGAGAAAGAGGAACATTTGGGTCCTGCTGGTGGTAATGCAAATTGTTGCAGCCACTATGGAAAACACTATGGAAGTTTCCTAAAAATTTAAAAATAGAAACACAATATGATCCATTAATTTCACTACTGAGTGTTTAGCCAACGAAAAGAAAAACACTAATTTGAAAAAACATATGCACCCTTATGTTTACTGCAGCATTATTTATAATAGCCAAAATACAGAAGCAACCTAAGTGCCCACTGCTGGATGAATGCATAAAGAAGATGGGATATGGACACACACACACACACACACACACACACACTCCCCACACCGGAATATCACTCAGCCATAAAAAAGAAAGATCTTGCCATTTAGGACAGCATGTGTGGACCTAGAGGGCATTATGCTAAGTGAAGTAAGCCAGACAGAGAAAAGCAAATACCATACGATTTCACTTTTATGTGGAATCTAAAAAACAAAACAAACAAGAAAAACAAAAACAGACCCATAAAAATCAGAGAAAAAACTGGTGGTTGGCAGAGGGGAGGGGATGGGAGGAAGGGAAAACTGGGTGAAGGGGAGTGGGAGATTCAGGCTTCCAGTGATGGAATGAGTAAGTCTGGGGGATAAAAGGTCAACATAGGGAATACAGTCAACAAGAGGACTGTAATAGCAATATATGGTGACAGAAGGTAGCTACACTTGTAGTGAAAATAGTGTAATGTATAGAGTTGTCAAATTACCATGTTGTACACCTGAAACTAATGTAACACCGTGTCAACTATATTCCATAATTTTTTTTATATTTTACATTTTTCCCTCAAAAACAGCTTTACTTCAAAAGTAGTTCAAGTAAGTATGCATTCTAATTACTATGCTGATTAAATGACAGAAACCAAGTCTCCGTCCCTCCCAAAAAATTTACGTGTTGACATCCTCAGTTTGATGGTTCTTGGAGGAGGGACTGTGGGAGGTGACTAGTCCCTGCCTTAATGAATGGAATTAGTGTCCTTATAAAACAGACCTAGGAGAGCTCCTTTGGCTCTCCTAGCATCCAGAATTGTGCCCAATAAATTGCTATTGTTTATAAACCACCCAGTCCATGGTATTCTGTTACAGCAGCCTGAAATGACTAGGCAGTGCTTAACTGTACTGCCTGGCACACAGTGAACTCTCAAATATTAGTTTTCATTTTGCTCTCCTTTCAACTAAACTATACCATAGTATCACTTCATTTCAGTTTCTATAGTATTTAATGCCCTATCAAAAGATCTCATATCAAGCATTGTCAACACATTCAGTGGAAAATATCAATTTTTCATAATAGCACAGAAGTCTGGGATATAATGTCAGTTTATTCCATCATTTACTATGGATGTGAACATCTTAACTAACAAGCTTTGCCTTCACCTGAAATATGCACTTCTGTAACACTGGTCTCTACCATTGAAAGAAAATATTATGAATTTATATGTCAATACAGTATTATAAGAAATGGCCTTGGAAGGGAGGGGGGTGGGAGGATGCGTGAGCCTGGTGGTGGGTATTAAGGAAGGTATGTATTGCACAGAGCACTGGGTGTGGTGCATAAACAATGAATCTTGGAACACAAAAAAATTTAAATTAAAAAAAAGGAATGACCTTATATGATTGAAATGAAAATGCCATTATACTCTTTTAGAATGTAAGGCAGAAAATGTCTGCCATGTGATACTCAGAACCTAGATCAATCTGGGCATGTAATAAATATTAAATTCTGAAAACCCTCAACATCTGTGATTTAAGGTTCCAAATATTTGTGGTTCCTGTACCAGCTGTTCTCCCCAGACTAATGATCTTTCTATTACTGAGGTGCATGAGGTTTAAAGTTGCTAACGGATGTAAACTTATGGAGGGTGGGTAGCTAGCACTCATGTGTGAAGCTGACTCTATACAATAATGACTCTAATAACAAACTTATTTTATGAACAAAGTCAACCAAATTTTGAAACAAAAAACTTCAAAACTAAAGGAGAAAAAACCTGCAAATATTCATAAAAATCACATAATAAACAGCTTATACCTTTCTGTTTCGGCAAAATTATGAAATATGAGGGGTTTCTGCTTTTATAATTTTTTTTGGTTCATTGTCTTTCCCATAAAGGGAGAGTACTTTCTTTTCCGTTCATATCCACTCCTAATCAAAACAAGAAAAAATACGCTGTCTTTTACTTATTAATTGATTAAATACACCTAAAAGTGAATGTTGGTCACATTACCTGTTATATTTTAGAATGTGTATTTTAGAACGTATATTCTATTTCTGATTTTAAAAGTAAACAGGTAAATTTAAAAAATAGTAATTCCTCCCTATAAGGATCCCATAATCTACAGAAAACAATTTCTTTCTTTCTTTTTTTGGAATTCTTAAATTTAATGCAATAAATATTATGACAGACAAAGCACAAGATATGGAGGGAACATAAGGAGGTCCCATCTAATTGTGACTGAGGGAGGAATATCAGAAAAGACATCCCAGGAGGTTTCAACAAAGCTGAAGCTGTGAGGATGGGTATTCTACCAAAGGTGAGGAGAAAAGAGGGCAAGCCTAGCAGACAGAACAGAATGTGCGAGAAAGGTTTAAAGGCAAGAGAAACCATGAGAACCTCTAAAAAGGGAATGTGATTATCTCACACCTGGACAGGAGACCGTTTCATGGAATATGAAGATTAGAGAACTAAGGGGTAGGCCTGGACCAAGTAAAAAAAAAGCCAATATGAGAAGGTTGGATTTTTATCCAAAGATAATGGGGAACAACTAAAGAGTTTTACAAAAAAAAAAGAGTAACATGACTGAATTGTGTTTTAGAGCACACTGGCAATGAAACACAGTTAACTAAGACTTTCAGGCATAGAGTTTAGCTCTAGCTTTGTCACTTACTAACTAGGTAAACTTGAGTGTTATTTAACCACACAGTACTTGACCTCTCTGAGCTTTAGTCAGCCAACTGTAAACCTAGAATGACAGTAACATCTAACTCAAAGGGTTCTTGAGAGGTTTAAATAAGACATCCATTTAAAACAATTAACAAGCTGCTTGGTAAGTACTCAATAGATAGTAGTTATTAATCATCAGCAGTAGCAATGTGGAAAATGGATTAAGAGGGACAAGACGGGAGGCCAGGAAACCAGTGAGAGGCCTATGATAATAATAAAAAAGATGAAGTCTAAACTAAAGAAGTGGTTATAGAAAAGTCAAGGAGATGGTGGGTTCAAAATGTGGAAAGGAGACAGGTATTCTAGGACTTTGGGAAAGTGTTGGCTGGGAGTGGAAGATGGGTTCGGGTCCCTGGATAAATGATGTTCACCAAGACAGGGAGTGTGGGAGGAAGAGCACACTGGACATCTCACAGATAAATACATTTCAATCAACAGACTAAAAACAAAATTCATTTATCTTCCCCTCATAAATCTTTTCTTCCTTCTACATTTCTGTGACACTCTCCTCTTTTGGTTTTTCCTTCTACCTCTCGGGCTATTCTTCCACATTCTGCTTTTCAGAGTCCTCTTTTCACCCTTTGTCTTCTAAACACTAGTTTCAAAGTTGCTTTTCTCACTGCTTTTCTCTTCTCACTTCTTACTCTCCCAAGTGAGTTATCTACTCCCAAGGCATCAATTAGTTTACTTGTTTACTGATAACTTCCAGATCTCTATTTCTGGCTCAGCCCACTTTCCTCAGTTCTAAACCATGTATATCCATTGTGCACACTGAAACACCTCAGGGGGATATTCATGCAAGGTGTTGAAAATCAAACTACTTTCCTGATAATGTTTAGCCTTTATTTTCCTGATAATGTTTAGCCGTTTTTATTAAAAAATAAAACAGCAAAACCCCCTAAAATCTTTCCTTTGGACTTCGATTGGCTCCTCCCCTCTACTTTATGTCTACCTAAATTAAGTTTCATCTCCAGTCTGAATTCAAATCCTCCATACACTCATTCAACATGGCCTACAAGTATATTTTTACTACTTTTATGATATCTCTATGCTATTATCCCATTCTAAACCAAATCCCAACATCTCCAATGCCATGTCTAACTCTATTTAAAAACACTTCATCTGGAATGAATGTGCAACTTCCTTCTTCACCTCTAAATTTCTTTCTTCGCTCTTTTTTTCTCCATGACTACCTCTTCATTTCATTCTATTTCCTTCTCTCACCTGCAGAGATGTGACTTACGAGAAAGAAGCCTTTTCTGTCTCACCTCTAGCTTCCCACATTGAATGCTTAGCACATGGTACATATTCAAAAACATGTATTGAATGTTTTATTAATGAATTATCCTCTCTTCTGATGTTTTTCAGTTTCTCCCCTCTCAGGTTCTTTTGTAAGTCTACCAGTATGTTTGCCTATCTTTAAAGGAAAAAAAAAAAAAAAAGACACTTTCTCTTAATTGTATCCTTCCAACCTACTAGCTATGTCTTTCTGTCTACCACCATGCTTCTTTACATCACATTTTTATCTCTCAATTTTTACTACTTGAAAATGTGCTTTTTCCCAGAAGTGACTTTATAAAACCACTTCTGACTTACTAAACCTTTTTCTCATCCCCATTGTCTTTGCTGCTTTTTCTACATCATTTCCACAAAGGAACACTCACTGCTTCTTAGAACGCTTAGAACACTTCTCCAGAAGGCATTCCTTGATTCCCTTAAAGATAGGTTAGGTTCCATTATTTCCTATAGATGATCACAGCACTTCTCATGCTCTTTCTAACTACTTATTTGTCTGTATCCTAAAGACTTCTTGAAAACAGTATTATGTCTTCCTAATCAATATTTCCACTGTCTAGTGCTATGACTGCTCAATAAATATTTGCTGAATAAATGAATTGATATTGTGATCAGATCAACACCTAAGAGTTCTGAGAATACTGCATAATGGGAATATTGGTTAAAATAAGGATGACAGGTAACATTTTAAGAGAACAGACTATCAAAAATCAGCATAAATATATGAATGAGTTACTTCATGTATTCACTCATCCATTCATTTGGCATATACTGCAGGCAAAACAATGAGGGGAGAAATAGTAAGATAACCAAGATATTGTACCTATCTTCATGGATCTTTCTTATAATCAAGGCCTGAGGGGCTGAGGATGGTAACAACTGGTAGAAAATAAGAGTAAGATACATTGCCACTAAATAGCAATTCTGAATCTAATATTAAAATATCAGGACAGGTTTAGAAGACCCCCAAATCAGCTTCCTCTTGTCCACTCACCTTTTCAATCTAGGCCTACCATCATTGGGTCTCAAACCTTAGTAGGCATAAGGAACACAGGGGATCTTGTTAAAGATGTAGAGAAATCACCCAGAAATTCTGATTCTGTGGGCCCAGAAACCTACATTTTTAATAAATATCCCAGGGGATATGATACTTTTGGTCTACAAAGCATACTACTGTAAAGTCCTTAGTCATGTTGTCATAATTTTGTCATATCTCAGTTCCATCTGTGACACTGTCTTAATAATTTCTTCAAATTGAAATTGTGTGTGTGTATCTTAGCCTTAAACTAAACAAGAGGTTTGATGACTTATATTTTTTATAATACACATGAAACAAACACATAACTATTTAAAAGTCTGTCTGTATACATTGGTAGATGGTAAACAGTTTAAGAAGCACTGTTCACAGTTTGTATTCTGCAAAGACCACATCCTGCATGTCTTAGGATATAAATTACAACAAAAAGTTGCAGAGCAGTCAAGTTCAGCTGAATTGTGTTTCAGAATCACTCATATAGATATTCTGGTACCTTTTATAAAATAATCCAAAATATTTTAAAAATTAATGCTATAGTCACTACAAAGTGACTTATTATAAAAAACTCCTCCTCATTGTGATTTTTCATTTTGAAAAGTGCTTTCTTTGCCTTTTATTCTGGTACTTAACTTGCAGAATATTCTTGAGCTGACACCTGAGCCGACTACACACAGCTAAGGCACCAAACTTAAAAGCAGTAGCTGGAACAAAATAAAGATAAATCCGTGCTCTTGATCTACAGCAAAATATCCATCCATTTTATTTAAAATTACATTTGATTAAGACTGATAATAATTGAGTTCAAAGGTATAAACCTGAGAACTCTCTTTCTTTTCCTTCAACCCCAAAGTAATTTATAATAATCGGCAAAATAACAGGGCAAAAATATCAGAGGAATAACTGTATTTCAGAAAGGTCTATTCCTTAAAGGGTTTGGCAACTCAAAACCACAAACAGAAAAGGAAACTGCAATAGAAAACCTATGCTGGTATTAAAAACAATATTCTGAGAGAGCATGCATGCGCTCTTAAAAACAATATTCTGCTCTAAATTATGTTTTTGCTTAAATTGCTAAGAAAATCAATCTTTACCTAAATACACAAGTGATGTCTTTTGGATCATCAAGACATTGTCACTGTGTTACAATCCGGTTCTCTGGGACTAATCTGCAGTCACATGGAACAAAAACATAGATGAATGACTGTGGTTCTTGATCTCTACATCTCTTAAGTTAGTTGGAAATTTACCTTACTACTTACTGATTTATAAAGCACTTTATCCTGTTTGGATGAAAGGATTATTGCAGTAGCTTCCTAACTAGCTTCCCTGCCTCACCCCTTGTTCCCCCACAGGGCAGCAGAGAAACCCTGCTAAAAATATAATTCCTGGGGTGCCTGGGTGGCTTAGTCAGTAAGTGTCTGCCTTGGGCTCAGGTCATGATCTCAGAGTCCAGAATTGAGCCCCTGCTCAGCGGGGAGTCTGCTTCTCCCTCTCCTTCTGTCCCTCCTCCCCTCGTGCGCATGCATGCTCTTTCAAATAAATGATATATATACCTCTTCTCACCTTTTCTCCTCAGCTCATACTACTCTCCCTTTGCTCACTCTCTGCCGGTTACCAAAAGTTCTTTGCTGTTGCTTGAATACACTCAGCAAGTTCCAGACCCAGGGCCTTTGCACTCGCTGTTCCTTTTGCTGAGACTGCTCTTCCCACGCATACCCATATGGCTCTGGTCTATCACTTCCTTTGGTCCTGGCTCAAACATCATCTTCTAGATCAGTCCTCTTACACATAACCTAGACCTCTCCACCTCTTATGTATTTCCTAACCACTTTACCTGCTTTGTTTATGTCCAGAGCGCTTACTATCTGACATTCTCTATCTTTTGTTCATTATCTCTTTAGAGTGTGAACTGGTACCCGGTGAAGACTCTCCCTGCTTTGTTCACCGTTGTACCCCAGTGCCAAGAACAGTGCACAGCACACAGTACATGTTCAATAAATATTTGCTTAATGAACAGTGTTATTTCAACTTTGGGACTTTCAGCCTTAACCCCACTTAGAGTTGAAAATAAAAGCTGGAGGATATCCCCCAAATTTCCAGCCGCTATTTGGCATCTGTGAACTTACACGCATTATCTTTTGTCTGGTACGGCGTTCCCTCCGATTTTTCTTCGATAGTAAGGCAGCAGGAAATTTCCTAACTAGTGTGCAAGGAACACGCAAACCAATCACGTATAAAATTGATTTTAGGTGATTTGATTCTTATCCAGAAGCCCATAAAGAAAATGCCTTTTGAATTTATATAGTGTGTCCTCTTCAACCCAAGGAAAATACGCTGTATATTTGTGTTGCCTTTGGGGGTGGGAAGGGGGCTGGGAGAGACGCGAAGGCCCGGTACACCCTCCTCAAAGCGTCAACTCTTGAGCAGCCCAACTTACTTTTTGGGGGGGTGGGCACCGATCGTGGTCTCTGCCGGGGAGGGGGTGTTTCTTTCTCCCCCTTCGAGGTGCCTATTGTGCTGTCTTGCGAACGAGCTAAGGTGGGAGAGGAGCGGGGTACGGAGGGATGCTGAGCGCGGCTTCAACTGCCGCCTAACACAAAGTCGGAGGCGAGGGCTCCGCGCGGGCGTCTGGGGCGAGCGGGCTCCGGGGCCGCGCGCCTCGAAACGCAGCCTCGGCCCCGGGGCGCAGGCGGGACGCGCGGGCTGCGCGGAGTTAGGCCCGGACAGAGCCCCGTGGCCTCCCAGCGGCCGGGCACGCGGCCCCCGCGCACCCCACTCACCCCGAATCCCCCAATCCCGTGCCCTTCCCGGTTACCTCGAACTCTCTTCAGCGAAATGGGATCCTTCTCCTGTTCTGCTGACATTACAGACCGCAAAGCATGACTCCCCCCCAGGCCGCGGGAATTCGGTCTCTTTGATGCTGCGGCGGCGGCTCCTCCTCCTCGCGGGGCCGCTGCGGCTGCGAGGCGAGCCTCGGAGCCGAGGCGCGGCCGAGGGCGGCGGGGACGCGGGCCGACTTTGCAAAGTTTGGGAGGAAGACGAGGCCTCGGGGCGGCCGGGCGGCGTGCGGGGGCTGGCCGAGCTCAGCGGCGGCGGCCGGGAGCGCGGCCTGGGGGCGGCCCCCCGCCCGGGGCCGGCATGTGCGGAGGACGAGTGCGTCGCCGCCGCCGCCTCCTCCCACTCCTTCTTCTTCGCCGCCGCCGCCGCCTCGGGAGCCGCTGACAGGGGAGGCAGGAGGCGGGTGGCCGGGCCCTGGCGGCGCACTCACAGCGCCCTCTGAGGAGGAGGTCTGCGCTCTCGCCGCTCCCGAGTCGCAGACACAAAAGCCCCCAGCCTGGCACCGCCTGCAAAACCCGCTCTGGGGCGGGCGAGGGACGTGGCGCGGCCCCGCGGCTTCCCCGCCCTGAGCTCCCCAGCCCCGCGCGGGGACGGACTTCGGGGGGCGGGGGCCGCTGCCTGGTCCCGCGGCGCCCGCCGCCGCTGCCGTCTCGCGCTCCGCCTCGGCCCAGCCCCCACGGCCCGCGCGCGCCTCTCGCTCCGCGCCGGGACTCGCGGGCCCGCGGCTCTGGCAGCCGGGGCGGGCCGTCGCGCGCCGAGGGGCCGCCCCGCCCAGCCCCGCGCCCGGCCTCCCCCGCCGCCCTCCGGGCCTGAGGACGTTCGGCTCTGCGGCTGGCCGGCCCGGGCCACGCTCCTGGGAGGAAATGGCATCTCCGAACTTCGTCGGAGGCCACAGCAGGCATCTTGGCCTCGCAGCCAGGGATCTGAAAGAGAAACGTAGGATCCGAGCAAACTTTGTACGCGGGAGCTGGAGAGTTCTCGGCCGGCATGTGGAGATCCCCATGCTCACGCTCCGTGTCCGTGGTCTGGACACCTGTTTGTTGAATGCCCCAACTTCAAGTTTTAATGACTCGGCTCTTCGAGAAAGAGCGATGAAGAATTTCATACAAGAAAGGAGGATGGGTGGGAGCGGTGAGAAGACCGGACCTGATTCAGACGTTACATTTTAGGAGAAGGAACACCAGTGAGATTTGTACGTTCGATTTGACCACTGATTCACATCCATCAATTGGGCTGTGTGTCCTGAGGCAACCCAGGTGACCTCTCTGAGTCTCAGACTTAGGATCTTTCAAAGGCAGTGGGGCTGCATCTCTGAGGTCCCTTCTAGCTCTGACATTCTTTGACTTCCTTTTACAAAACTTGTCCCTATTTCTTAGGTTTTCCAGTAACCCCACTAAAGAGAATCCGTAGGTGCAGCCTCTAATCTTCAGTCAGGTGAGACACTGGGCTTATTTTGATGTTAGTATCACTGCACTGAAAAGTACTCATTAATCATACGAGGACTAACTCCAAAAGGAGTGTCATCCCTCCTGAGACTAGACTCGAAACTCACTCAGCTACACATACAGTATCAGAAAGAACAGAAGTAAACATGAAGCCAATGGATAGTCTTAGCAACTACATTAACAGGCAAGCACCGTAGCCTCAGAATCGGCTTTAAAAGGACAGGGTGTGTCCAGGGAACACATTTTACCCTTTCTCTATTAAGTTTTGAGAAAATTTCTCATTGGAAGATCCAGACTAGGATAGGCTGGGGAAAATTTTGTACTGGAGGCAGGTCTAAAGAGAAGCCCATCCTCCTCCCCACCCCACCCCACCCCACCCCCAGCAGCTAGAAGGTAAGCTCCCTGCAGTAGGAGTTTTATCCAGTTCACTGCTATATCCTCTGGTACCTAACAGTGACTGGCAAGTGTTCAGAATTTGTTGTTGCTGTTGAATGAATGCATGAATGAACAGACTGGAAGTGGCCCTGGGATGACAGGATTGATAGGGGTTTCTTGAGTGTGATAAAGCCTAAGCTAGTTCTATGACAAAGCAAATTGGTCTTACACTATCAGTCAATATGGAAATGTAGAGTTTTCTTTATATAAACCTAGTGCAACGAGAGTGCTTGAGCAAAATCATTGCTGAGAGATTTTGACTTCTTTATTGTAATTGCCTTAAAGCTAGAGACTCAGAAATAATATGTAAATCAAGAGAAACTAATTGGCCTCTTTTTAATGATTCATCAAGAATAAAAAGACCATCTTACCCAGCAATGGATTTTTAGATCGATTTGACTTCCAGATTCTGACTACTTACTTGCTACATACCAGAATTACTTGGAGGGCATTCTAAAATTTCAGATTCCCAAATCCCTCCCCAGATTTACTGAGTCAGGATTGTTGAGAATGCGGTCTGGAAATTTGTCTTTAAATATTCTTTATGTGATTCTACAGCAATGAGAATTTTGCATGATATTCCTTAGGCCTCCAGTATGACAGAATCCTAACAAAAATATCCCTTCACTTTGCTGTTATAGTCTTTATCCATGACACTTGGTTATGAATCCCAGAGTTCATCTTCACTCCCTCTTTCACACAGAGAAATTCAGGTACATCTATTGTTGGTGGGCCAGTCATGCTCTGTAATGCCCAGTCATGCCTAAACTCAGTAGAAAGCACATCTTAGGATCAACAAACTTTTTCTGTGGCGGGCCAGATAATAAATATTATAGGTTTCACAGGCCCTTGTGTCCTCTGTCACAACTACTCAACTCTGTCATTGTAGTAGGAAATCAGTCATAGACAATATGTAAAGTGGGTATGGCTGTATTCCAATAAAACTTTATTTTATAAAAGCAGGCAGTGTACCAAATTTGGCCCAGAGACTAATCTGACTCCCAGACTAGAGGCTGGATCACAAAGTTGAATTTTGAGCTCAGAGAACAGGCCTAAGTTGCAGATATAAATGAAGGAGGCATTACCTAAAAATGGATAAACTACCCAGGATCAATGAGAAATGAGAGCCAAGGAAGAATACAGGGAAACAATGATATTTTATTTTATTTCATTTTATTTTATTTTTATGGGCTTTATTTATTTGAGAGAGAGAGCATAAGCAAGCAGGGTGGAGGAGAGGCAGAGAGAAGAAGGACAAGCAGGCTTCCCACTGAGCTCAACTGAGAGCACCGGCTGGGGTGGAGTGGGGTGGGGTGGGGAGGGACTCTAGGCCAGGACTCTGAGATCATGACCAGAGCCAAAGTCATATGCTTAAACGACTGAACCACCCAGGCACCCCAACACTGACATTTTAAAGGCTAGGTAGAGATAGAGGAACCTGTAAAGGAAATTGAGAAGGAATGAACAAACAGGAGTGTTAGGGCAATTGAAAAAGAAGAGAGAGAAAGGATCAACATTATCACATGCTGCTGAAGGAAGTACTCATTTCTGTCAGAAGCCATCCTTGGTCTGCAATCTACTAAACTCCTGTCTCATATTTTGAAATATTGAATTCTTAGTTTTCACTTTAAATATATTACATCTCAAACTTTGCCTGTTTGTATTGTGGAAGGTAGCACAGTGTTTAAGTGCAAAGATTCCAATGTAAGTTGCTTTAGATTTACACATAAACTTATTTTTCAGGAAAAAAAAAGAAAATATCCCTGTAAGTTCTATTTTCAAACATTTAAAATCATAAATGTGTTTAAAATTGAATAGAAGTAAAAAAAAAAAAAAACCCCGATTCTAGGTATTTGGGAGTTTTGCAGCATTGGTTTGAATCCTTTTGCGATATAATTACAAACGTGGTCAGACCAGCAATCTCTGGTCAACCACCAGGAGCCCTTTGTTGACAAATATAGATGGGCTTTTGAATGCTCAAAATTGAGAGAATCACAACAGCAAACTTTTGGAGATGTCTTTATGAGTTAGGATTCAATCAAGACACAAAACCACACAGTAATTTGAATAGAGTTAAGTTTAATACAAAGAATTATTAATTATAGCAAGAGATTGCCGTAGGGAGGGATTTTAGATAGTAAGAAGTCAAAAGAAGAGGGCACCTGGGGCTCAGTTGGTTAAGCATCTGCCTTCGACTCAGATAATGGCCGAGCGGTCCTGGGATCCAGCCCCACATCTGTTGGTGGGGAGGGTCTCTGCTCAGCAGGGATCCGGCTTTTCCCTTTCCCTCTGTTCCTCCCCCTGCTTGTGTTCTCTCTCTCCCTCTCCGTCAAATAAATAAAATCTTGAAAAAAAAAAAAAGTGAAAAGAAAGCTAAAGAATATTAGAAAAGCAGGGACACCTGACTGGCTCAGTTAGTAGAGCATGTGACTCTTGATCTTGGGGTCCTGAGTTCAAGTTTCATGCTGGGTGCATACATTACTTAAATAAATACATAATTTTTTAAAAAAAATGAAGGTAAGAAAAGTAGGTATGAGGAGGAGCCATTCCCCTTAAGGCTGAGAGGGAGCACCCGGAGAAGGGGGCTCTCCCTCTCCAGGCTGCATTCTGACCTTACCAGAGAGTGCCAGAGGAAGCTGTTGGCTTGGGTGCTACATGTATTGCAGGAGCCTGGCCCTGGGTAAGTGCTCAGCACTACAGAAGCTGGATGCTGGAAAAGACATGGGGGCTACAGGAGCCCACCAAGAGGAGGACTGTAACAGGAAGGGAAGTCCCTTCCTCCTGCACCTGCTACTGACAACACATAACATCATGCCAGTTGGCAAAGGAAGAATATTTAAGGAATCTGTCTTAATTTTTGCAGAGCAGGCAGTGAAGGATAAATTGGCATTGAGAGGCAACAGACTGATTATTCACACAATGTTCGTGTGCACTTTAACCTAGGAAGGGTCCCTAAGTGATCTATCAACAGCACCTCTGGTTCTGGAAGTCTCTATTTAAAAAAAAAAAAAAAAAAAAAAAAAAAAGGTACTTTCCAAATGTTGCTATCTTGTCCTAAATGAATACTTATTTTCAAGGTAATGAAATATGGGACAAAGTTTAACTTAAAAATACTCTTGAAGTCATTCTCTTTAACCTCTTCTATCCCACCCATTGATTTTATAAATTCCATAAATTTTACCACCTAAATAATTCTCAGATGTGTTTGTTATCTATTTCTGTGGCTACCTCCCAATCCCAACCATGACCATTTATCTCTTTTCTAGACTAATACATTAATCACCCAGTGGTTTGCCCCATATTCACCTTAACCTCTATTCGAATCCATTTTCTACTCGGTAGCCAGAATGATCCTTTTTATTTTGAAAGAATTATTTTAGATTCACAAGAGCTATAGGGAAGGCCTGTGCATTCTCACCCTGGCCTCCTCCAAAGTCAACATCATGTACAACTACAGTATGATATCAAAACCCAGAAACTGACATTGGTACAATCCATAAAGCTTATTCATATTTTACCAGTTATGCATGCCCTGGTGTGTGTGTGTATGTTTGTGTGCGTGTGATTTTATCACATGTGTCACCTTTATAACACTACCCCAATCAAGATACTCAACTGTGCCATCCCCACAAGACTCCCTTGTATTATCTTTTTATGACCACACCCACCAGCTCCTTCATTGCTAATAGATCAGGGAGAGCCACTAATCTCTTCTTCGTTTTTATAATTATGTTATTTAATGAGGCTTACTCAAATGAAGTCACACAGTATGTATCCTTTTGAGGTTTTTCTCCCCACCCAATAGAATCTCCTTGCTTATTATCCAAGTTACCGTGTGTGTCAGTGTGTTGTTCCTTTTAACTACTTAATGCTATTCCATAGTATGGATGTACCACATTTAAAGCATTCACTCATTGAAAGACTACATGAGTAGTTTCTACTCTTTGGCAAGTATAGTAAAACCATTATGAACATTAATGTACAAATTCCTGTGTGAAATTAAGTCTTCATTTTTCTGGGATAAATGCCCAAGAATGCAAATGCTGGGTCGTATGGCAAGACCATTTTTAGTCTGAAAGTAACTGCCAAACTATTTTCCAGAGTGTGGAGTGCTCTTTTTAAAACACAGAAATCATCCTGTCATCACTTTACATTAAACTTCTCAATAGCTTCCCGCTGTTATTATAATAAAGGTTAGACTTTTTAAAAGATGGACTATAAAGCCTATGTCATATGATTTCCACTGATTTCTCCAGCCTCATCCTCTACCACTCCCCTTGCTCTTGAAGTTTACTGGCCTTTTAAAAATTTCCTCCAACATTTTCCTGCCATGGGGACTTTGCAAATGTTTTTGGGGAGTGCTCTTCTTTCTGGTCCTAGTCCAATTAACTCAAATTCTACTTGTTTCCCTGAAGTATTTATCTCCAGTATTTATCTCCTCAGGGAAGCCTCCTCTAGTCTACCTCAGGTTCTGTGTTTTCATGTTCCTTTCTTTCATCACTTGTCTCAGTTTGAAATTACATGTTAATTTCTGTGAATATCTGATCAAATTTTGTCTTCACCTCCAGACTCTAAAATTCATGAGAACAAACATTGTGTTGATATTTGCTTATTTTCGTCTAATATATAACAGGTTCTCAAGAAACATTGTCTGGTGGGGTACCTCGGTGGCACAGACAGTTAAGCCTTTGACTCTTGGTTTAGGCCCAGGTCCTGATCTTAGGGTAATGAGATCAGGTTCTGCACTCAGCTAAGAGTGTGCTTAAGATTCTCTCTCCCTCTCCTTCTGGCTCCCCACCCTGCTCTCTCATTCTCTCAAAATAAATAAATCTAAAAACAAAAAAATTAATTTTTGAGTGAATGAATGAATTACATACTTGCGAAGAATTCAATGTCAAAGCCTTACCATTCTGTAATTGTGTTTATTCATTATTTATTTAAGATGTATTAACTAGGGGTGCCTGGGTGGCTCAGTGGGTTAAAGCCTCTGCCTTCGGCTCAGGTCATGATCCCGGGGTCCTGGGATCGAGCCCCACATCGGGCTCTCTGCTCGGCAGGGAGCCTGCTTCCTCCTCTCTCTCTGCCTCTCTGCCTACTTGTGATCTCTCTCTGTCAAAAAAATAAATAAAATTTTTTTTAAAAAGATGTATTAACTACTCTAAAGCTGGTGGGAAAAGGGAGATAATTAGCTACTCATGTTCAGGGTAGTCAGATAAGCAATAGATTCCTTTAGCCGAATTTCAAATCCATACAGTTTACATTAATACATTCCGAAATATATATTATTTCAGCTAAGACTTATTTTCTAAATAATTCTATCAGATAAATATTATTGAAAAAATTAAAAAAAGGGGCACCTAGATGGCTTCATCGGTTAAGTGTCTGCCTTCAGCTCAGGTCCTGGGTCATCTCTGCATCCTGGGATCCAGCCCCATGTCGGGGTCTCTGCTTGTCAGGAAGTCTGCTTCTCCCTCTCCCTCTGTGCTCCCTCCCTCTCAAATAGCTAACTAAATGAATAAATCGTTAAAATAAATAAATAAATAAGGAAAGGATTAACAGGACACTTGTAATTCTTTGAAAGTACAAAGGAGGCTTGAAAGGCAAGGGACGAATGTCTAGGGAGCTCTACAGCTTGATCATCGTCCTCTGAATGTGACAAACCCCTTCCCATCAACACCCAGAGATTTTAGTTTAATGTAACTGTCCTAAGAACTTTCTTGGGACAGCGTGGTTGAAAACATTCACAGGTTAAGTAGAGGTGCCTCTAGTGAGCCACCTGTTTTTGATCTTTGATTTTAAAGACAGTGAATCACATGCTTCTTACGTGACAGCTGATGAAACCAATATGGCAAAGTAATGTAGGATTTTTGCCTTGTTTTGCTCTGTTTCTTACAGCAATGGGAAAAGAGGCAGATTTTTTTCAGGATGTAAATACTGCCAACATAGGCAGACTGCAACACTGTGGGTGCCTGAGAAATTTTTTAAGAGCATGTGGGAATGAGCAAGATATGTGCATACTCGTGAATGAAACACAGCAAAGCAGGACTACCTAAGAAACATGACAAATCTTGGTGTTAAAACAACAAATTGTAAATATGGAACAATTGGCATTTTATGAAATCTCTTTTAAAAGACAGAAAATGTGCCAATTTTAAGCCTTTTTGGTTTGTATATGTGTTTGGAGGGAAAGAGCAGGGAAAAAGAAGGCAAGGTATGACAGCTTTGTGCGAAAGCCTTCCTTGGAGTCCCCCCATTTCCTTGTACATCCACATTTTTTTAATGAAGATACAATTAACATATCACAGAATTCACTGTTGTAATGTGTGCAATTCAGGGTGTAGTATTTTATTCACTTTTTAGTATATTTTCGTATATTCACAGTTGGGCAACCATCACCATATCTAAATCCAGAACACTTTCATCACCCCGGAAAGAAACCCCGTAGTGGTTCCGCAGCCACTCTGTATCACGAACTTTCCCTTTTCCCTACTCCCCAACCCCTGGGCCTGGGCACTACTAATCTACTTTCTGTCTCTATGCATTTGCCCTCTCTAGATATTTCATTTTATAGAACTGGAATCATACAATACGTGTATGGCCTTTTGTGACCGGCTTCTTTCCCTTTGCATAAAGTTTTCAAGGTTCATCCAGCCTATGTACCAGTATTTCCTTCTTTTTTATGGCTAACAACTTTCCACTGTAAGGACATACAGAACATTCTCTTTGTAAATTTTTAAAATTTGACTTACCTTCAAAATTACAGAAGAGGTACCAGAAAAGTGAGAAGAGCACTCATATATCCTTCATCTGGGTAAATAAACTAACCTTAAGCCTCATTTGCTTATTTGCTGTGTTTCAGGCTTTTTTCTCTCTGTACACACACATTATCATCCTTGTGGCTCTCCTTATTTTTTTTTTTTAAAGATTTTATTTATCCATTTGACAGAGATCACAAGTAGGCAGAGAGCGGGGGTGGGGGGTGGAGGCAGAGCAGACTTCCTCTTGAGCAGAGAGCCTGATGCCAGGCTCCATCCCAGGACCCTGGGATCATGACCCGAGCTGAAGGCAGAGGCTTTAACCCACTGAGCCACCCAGGCGCCCCGCTCTCCTTGTTTTCTGAACGGTCACGCCCCTCTACCCTTGTACATTTGTTGTGTATTTTCCTAAGAATGAGATAGCCTCTTGCAGAATCACAGAACAATGATTAAAGAACTTTTAACACTGGGAAAATACTAGTATCTAATACGCTGTCCATATTTAAACATCACCAATATTCCCAGTAATGTCCTTCACACCAGTCTTTTCTCTGTGATCAAAGATGCATACTGCATTTAGCCCACAGGTATGTCCCTTTGGTCTTCCTTTACCTGGGACAGGGGTACCTCCGTCTTCCCTTGTCATTCACCATGCTGACAGTTTTGTGGCCAGTTGTTCCATTGAATGATGCTCAGTTTGGACTTGTATGGTGGTTTCTCAGTATTGGATTAAGATTTTTGCATTTCTGACAGAAATGGTGGATCGATGAGGCTGTGTCTTCCTCGGTGCATCATACTGATAGAGAGGCACGTGATACCAATGCTTTATTACTGGTGATGTTAACTTTGACTACTTGGTTAATACGGTGTCCACTACATTTCTCAACTATAAAGTCATCATTGCTGTAAGGTTAATAAGTACTCTCTGGGAAAATATTTTGAGATCGTGATCCTTTCCTCATGAAACTTTCATTCATGAGTTTTTGCAACCATTGGGGAAGGATGTTTACTTGGGAATGATATTAATTTGTTTTAAGAATTTTTACTTACTCATTTGAGAGAGAGAGAGAGTAGGGGGAGGGAGCAGGGGGAGAGGGAGCAGCAATCTCCCCACAGAGCAGGGAACCCAATGCGGGACTTTATCCCAGGACCCTGGGATCATGACCTGAACTGAAGGCAGAGGCTTTAACCCACTGAGCCACCCAGGCGCCCCAGTGTGGAGGAATGACATTTAGAAAACAAACTCCGAGTGCTTGGTTTGCTATTGCCACTAAAGTGTCACTGCTTATAGGATTTTTTTGGTGGGGGAGGGGTAGAGGGAGGGAATACAGTTCATGTAGTTCAACTATATATATTAAATCACAAATTTGTATCAATACATAGGGAAACCTCTAATCGTGAGCCAATTTCACACGGTTCTTCCTTGCCGTTACCCCTTCTCTCTTTGTTTCTTTCTTCCCCTACAGTGAGAACCCTGGTTCCCCAAGTTCCCATTTTATTAGGGCTTTTGTTACTAAATAAAGAAAATGTGAAAGCCCAGTTTTCATTTCTAATTTCAAAATATTAACAACACACAGAAATTACAAACACATGCACTCAAGTGTACATATACAGACAATTTGAGAGTATATGGTCATTCATTTTAATGAATTTTAATCCAGTCCTCCTTCTGTAAAATGCAGACCTCACCACTTATCACTCTACTATTACGGTTTCATTCTTTTGGATTGTACAATTATTTTGCTTTTGAAGAGCTATCTATTAAAATGTATATTATGGCCTTATAATTAGTTAACGCCTTACACAGAAATTAGTAGATATCTCTTGTAAAGTTGAGTTGGAGGGACTTGGAGGTGAAGAAGTTTTAAGACAGAAGGATTGAACACAAATTGTACACAAAGTTAGAATTTTCTAATTATCAGTTTTCCTTTATGTATGTATTGATCTCAGCACGAATGTTTGTGTAAACGATGTAGTCAGTACATATAGTGACACTGAGTCAGTATGGTTGAGCATTCATTTTCTTGGATCCAGGCTGCCTGACTTCAAATCCTGCCTCAATGTATATTAGCTGTATAATCTTGGGTAAGTACTTGGGCTCTCTGTGCATCACTGTCCTCGTGTGCAAAATAGGGACAATAAGAATACGAACTTCAGGGACGCCTGGGTGTTTCAGTCTGTTAAGTGTCTATCTTCGGCTCAGGTCATGACCCCAGGGTCCTGACACCAGGTCCTGCATCGGGCTCCTCGCTCGACAATGGAGCCTGGTTCTCCCTCTCCGCCTCTCCTCCTGCTTGTGCTCGCTCTCTTTCTCTGACAAATAAGAACAAAAATACACACATAAAAAAAGTCCTGAAAAGTAAAAAGAATACATATTTCCTGAGGTTGGTGTGAGGATTAAATGAGTTAATGTGTATAATGTGCCTGATACACAGTGAGTACTATATAAATGCTTGCTATTACTATTGTATTTAGTCTCTATTTTCTTACAAAGATTATGTTCTTACAAGGAATCTTTTCTTACAAAGATTTAGTCACTATTTTGTTACAAAGATAGAATCGAATTATACATACCTGTTAACTCGATTATATTCCAGATGTTTATCTCCCCATCAATGAGAAAAGAGCTGCCTTATATTCTGTCATGGCATCATAAGAGTCGTTTATATGGGTGTTCTCTATTTTAATTTTTAACCCATCCTGATGAGACAGGATTTTTCTCTTTTTCCTATTATAAACTGTGCTAAACATTCTTAGACATAAATCTCATTTGTGCACTTTATTTTCTCGCCAAAGTGCCCCTTAAAAGGTTGAGTTAATTTGTATGTCCTTCAGTAACTTGTTTTAATTTCCTTCTTGGGGTTTGTTGTTGGTATTGAGAAACTCGATTGCACTTTGTATTTTGGTCTTACAACCCATCAGTCTTACTTGACTCCTCTCTTTAGACTAGTAGTTTGTCTACAGATTTTTCTTGGATTTCCTATGTGGGTGATCACATCATATGCACATAATGAAAGCTTCTTTCTTCCTTTGCAATCCTACCTACCATCCTATGTGATGATGTCTAGCTCCTCTAGCACATTGTTGAATAGGAGTGGTAGTTTTCAAGGTTTGTCAATGTTGTAGCATGTATCAGAACTTCATTCCTTTTTTACGATGGAGTAACATTCATTGTATAGGTATGTGTAGATACACCACATCGTGTTTATCTATTTATCTGTGGATGGACACAGGTTGTTTCCAACTTTTGGTTACTGAACAATGCTTTTGATAAAAATTGGTGAACGAGTGTCTGTCTCAGTCCCTGTTTTCATTCTTTTGGGTATAGACCTAGTGGTGAAACTGCTAGGTGCAGTACTGCAATATGGTAATTTCTATGTTTGCTTTTTTGAGGAAGCTGAGCCACTTTCCCAAGTGACTGCACCATTTTATGTTCTGATTAGCAATGTATGAGGGTTCCAAATTTCTCCACATTTATTTTCCTTTAAAAAAAATTAAATTTTTATGTATGTGGAGGTTTCTTATTGTGGTTATTTGAATTTCCCCCAGTGACTAAAGATGTTGAGCATCTTTTCATGTACTCATTGGCCATTTGTCTACCTTGGAGAAATGTCAACTCAACTATTTTACCCATGTTTAAGTTGGTCTCTTTCTTGTATTCTACAAGGTCTTTTTATTTTTGTCTTATGTAGTCAATGCTGATTTAGATTTATCCACATTTCTCTATGTCTTTGCTCAACTTTTTTTGATAAAAACAGCTTTATTGAGATATAATTTATATACCATATAATATACCCATTTGAAGGGTACAATTCAATGGTTTAGTATATTCATAGAATGGTACAAACACTATCACAATCAATTTTAAAACATTTTTGTCATCCCAACAAGAAACCTTATACCCACCATCAGTCATGTCCCATTTCCTGCCACCTTCTAGTCCTATGTAACCACTAATCTATTTTTGTGTCTATAGATTTGCCTCTTCTGAACATTCCAAACAAATGGAATCATACAACATGTGGAGTGTTTTTACCGGCTTCTTTTACTTAGAATGTTTTCAAAATTCATCCTTGATATAGCATTTATCAGTACTTCATTCCTTTTTATTGCTGAGTAACATTCCATTGAATTGATATACCATAATCCATTTAACCATTCATCACTTGGTAGACAAGTGGAAACAACTTTTTGGCTGTTACAAATAATGCAGTTATGAACGTCTGTACAAACTTTTGTGTGAACCTATGTTTCCATTTCTCTGGCTATATAACTAGGTGTGAGATTTCTAGGTCAAAAGACAACTCTGCATTTAACTGTTAAACTATTCCATGGTGACTGCATCATTTTACATACCCACCAGCAATATATATGGATTCTAATTTCTCTATATCCTTGCCAACACTTGTTATTATCTTTTTGGTTATAGCTATCCTACAGGATATGGGGTCATATCTCATTGCCTTTTTGATTTATATTTCCAGTTCATCATTGCCTCTTTCTTCTCATATCTTCCCTGCGGATTGTATTTTTTAAAGTATATCCTTTATTCACTCAGCAAGCATGTATGAGTGGTAAATTCTCTCAATCTTAATCTAGAATTATGTCTACTTAACTTTAACATTCAAATGATAATTTATCTGGGTATAGAATTCCACATTTTAGTTATTTTTCTTTGTGATGTTTTGAAGATACTATACAATCTTCTTGCTTCTTTTATTGTCACTGAGAAATCCTCCCACTGGAATCTGCGTCATCTCTTTTTCCCCCACCTCCTGCCTTTAAGTTCTTCAATTTGTCTTCAATGTTCTGCAGTTTTATTCAAACATCTTGGTGTGGACTTATTTTTATATTTCTAGAACAAGAGTTGTAATTCCCAAGTCTGATGATTTCATAAATTAGTCATTTTGTCTTTGAATATTACTTATCCTTCATTCTCTTTAGTCTTTCATTTTAGAGTGGCTGTCAGAAGTATGTCAGGTCTTCTCTGTTTATCTCGTTTTGTATTTTCTATTTCTCTGTGCTGCATCCTGCATAATTTCCTTACATCTATCTTTCAATTTTAGAATATTCTTTCAGTCTATTTTGTAAGGCTATTTAACAATTTTCAAAAATTCAATGACTCTACCTTTTTATTTCTAGAAATTCTGTTCATTTTTCTAATATATTTATTAAAAATAGTTTCTTGTTCTCTTATGCTTTAATTCTTTATGTTCTCCACAGTCAACACAATATCATTTCAAGAAATTACTGCTCTATTTTTCAGTTTCCCTTTCATTTCCCAAATCAGGAATTTTTTTTAAAACATAAGAATTCAACTATCTTAAAAAAGCTTGTTTAGGTCATATTTTGTCTATCATTTCTAGATTTTCTAGTGGGAGCATTTTCAGTATTTGTTAACCTTTTAAAATAAGAATATTAAAAAACAAAAATAATTTTTAAAAAAACACTAACTCTTCATTATTTCTTTTTTTTAAAGATTTTATTTATTAGAGAGAGAGAGCATGAGAGAGAGAGAGAGAACAAGCATAGGGGACAAGCAGAGGGAGGAGGAGAAGCAGACTCCCCATGGTGCAAGGAGCCCAATGTGGGGTTCAATTCCAGGACCCCGACATCATGACCTGTGAAGAAGGAAGACACTTAACCGACTGAGCCACTACCGAGCACCCTGTCTTCACTGGTTTTTCTTCTAATTACAAAAGAAAATCCAGCTACACATTTGTAAGTAACAGAGATCATGAAATCTACTTCATGCTCCTACTAGTAGGTGATCACTGTAACATCTGCATATTTTCCTCCAGTTTTGGGGGGCATATACCTACAAACATTTATAAAAATGGGCTCTTTCTGAAATAGCATTGTATGCCTTGATATCTTTTATCTTGTTAGATATAGATGTGCCTCCCGTTGAACGCCTGCAGAGTATTTCATACTATGGATATGCTCTACTTTACTTGAACATTCCATTATTTATAAACATTTAGGTCAATTTCTTTTTTACTCTTATCAGCAATGTTGTTATAAGAATCCTTGAATATTTATGAGTGCCTGTGCTATCATTCCTGTAGTAGTTCCTAGAAATGGGATTACTAGGTTGTAGGGTATGTGGTTTGAAAGTATTATGTAATACTGCAAAACTACTCTTCTAAAATTTAGCCAATTCCCCCACCCCTCCAATGGTTTATGAGCACTTATTTCCCCACATCCTTGCCAGCAATGGTTGTTATAAATCATTTTAGTTTTTCTCAGTCTGATGGGCAAACATGGTATTGTGTCATTTTCATTTGCATTTTCCTGATTGCTAGCAAGATAGAACATCTTTTTCTATATGTTTATTAGAATTTAGTTCTTTCTCTGTGGATTTCTAATCCACTGACAAATTTTCGTTTCCTTTGGACTTTTCCTTATTGACTTATAGGGACTTTTTGTATATTAATATTTTCTTCTATGTCTTACTTGCCTTTTGTTTATAATGTCTTTTGCTGTACAGATATTTTACTTTAAAAAAACAAAAAATTTTAACCTGAATTAGAACTGCGTCTAACTGGCTGAGCCCTTAGCTTTTAGGCTACTTACTCTTTAGTTCCTGAGGTGATCAGTCATCTACTGGAAAGGGGAAATTGTTATTTCCCTGCTGCTATGCAGTAAAATGACAGATGAAAACAATTCCTAGATCCCTAAAATAGGCTCTATTCCTGTTGCTTGGAGCGGACTCTATAATCATCCCATATAGGATATGAAAGTCATCATTCTATAAAGTGAAAGAAAACAAAAGGGAAAAAAAAAGTTTTTTTTTTCTTTTTTAACTAAGGAAAACTTTTATTTAAACTGTGCAATCAATCAGTATTTAGACAGCAGTTTCATAAACATTTTGGCATTTAAACTTTTACTTATTTTTGGCATGACCTGTAGGATAGTATGTAAACTACCCTGGGGAGGGGGGGGAAATACTAGGCAATATTTACTATGCTAGAAAAAGAAAACAAACCCACATTATTAAACAAAATATGTTTTAAGAAGACATTAAAAAGGTACATTCAAAATCAAGGCAAACATTTGCTTTCTTCATGCAATGGAGTTCACAGAGCTGATCCCCTGAGTCAAGTATAAAATTAAAATAGCTCAGCTCTAGAGTCCATTAGCTAGTCTGCAAATGTTGCCCTTACAAGAAAATGGTATACAGAGTGAAAGGATCCAGAACATCCATAATATGAAATATATAGCTGGCTCCCACACTTTCATTTAATTCACATCTTTGAAGAAAATAGAAAAAAAAAACTGCGCATACATAGACATAAAATTTTGTCCAACAACAGCAACAAACAGACAAACTTAGGTAATATGTCCTCTATTCTACCGATAGGCTAAGGCAATGTGTGTGTATACCAGGCTTTGCAAATTCTTATAACAGGCTCAAGTCACTAAATCATTAATAATCATTTCATTTGCAAACAGAATTAATATAGAGTATGTGGTAACAGGAAGAAGAAGGTTTTAGGTCAAAATTTAAAATATTTTTGTTACTTTTAAAGATAGTTCTGTAGAAAAATATACTTCTGTAACATAAATTCTTAAAGATGGTTTGAAAGGACAGTGTCTACATACCATGAACTACTTACTTACAAGATATAAACTTGAGTAAATCAGCAGAGATGTTCAGATTCATGATAATCATGAACACTTCACAGGAAGCTTTAAAGGTAGAATCCGGTAAACTAGAATTTGATGCCAGTAGGTGTAGCCCTATATAAAATTCATTCCAAATAGTTTAGAGAAATGTTAAAGACGTTCCATAACCTTGAAAAAGTGGATGTGTAGATTAAGTAGGGAAGAAGCCTAAAGAGGCACTTTTCTCTTCACCCATCTACCCCTCCCAGGCTATTTGACTCTCTTTAAATCTTCAGAAGCCATATATATATATATATAAATCAAAGTGGGGGGAACATCTAGGGAGTAGAGAAGTGGCTGTAAGGCAGCCAGGCGGGACGGGGTTCTCACCAAGGCCAATACATGAGGCTTCCACACGCTCCCTGCCCCCAGTCCACAGCTGCTCCCCTCTCAGAGCCCTCTGGGCACCGGACCAGGGTGAGTCACCTATCCGTGGGTCCCAAGCAGATGAAGGGAGGGCCCTGCGCTTACTATCCCCATCCTCCCATCCCAACCCCGCTCTGGGCACTGCATCCCCTCAAAACGCCACCGGGAGGGCAGAGCCATCCCGGGGAGTCACTGAGGGTGAGGACCCTGGGAAAGAGAATCCCATGGATAGCTGCCATCAAACTGTGCCTTACCTGCTCTTTGGTGCTGAAGGACAATTCACAATAACACAGTGACAACTTTTTTGACACCTACTCCACAAGTAAACTTCGTGTCTTTGTCAAGGATGTCTGGAGATGGAACCCAGTCACTGTGCTGTGGGGAAGCCTGAACCAGCCTTTCTGGAGAGACTCCGTGGGCCAGCACAATGGACAGGAACTAAGGTTCTCAGATGACATTCCCCCCATCAACACCAGATTTGTTTCTATGGTGACTGCTCTATAGTTAATATTGGAAGCTGCAGTATCCTTATTGACATCTTATCTCATAGTATTCTACCTTCAGTGTAGCAGTCTTGAAGCAATTCCCTGGTCTATTGTCTAACTTTCAACCAAAAAAGTCTCCACAATAAATGCAAACTAGAAGGAAGGAGAGGTCCTTGCTTTAGATTTGAGTTTTGACTACTGTTTGAAAAACCAAGATTCCAGGAAAGATGTTAGGCATCTAAAGTTAAAATTATAAATTCATGAGTCTTGTTCTCATGGACTTTATAAACCAAAAGGAAAAGTGGACATTAGACAGAAATATAAATATAAAATGTAAATACAGATTTTTAAGAGTCATATTAAACTGATATTTAAAAAAGCAAGATGTTGCATAATTAGAAAGTCTATCCAAGTTATCCTAGTTAGCTATTTATAGAATGCTTTTCATAAGAAATTTCATTTCTGGCAAGTCTTAAAAGATCTTTAAGTTTAGTAGCTGTGAGGGTTTGGGGCGCATTTAAATAAAACTTGATAATCTCTATGGTGAACTTTTTTTACTATGAAAAATCATGAAGAATAATATTTAATACTTTTTTTTGCTTTCTTGATATATAGCTTAAATTAAAAAATGTATCAGTTTAAAGGGTAAGTTTTGATAAAGTTTGGTAATTGTATACAGTCATGTAAATAGCACCATAATAAAATGTAGAAGAGTATCCTCTTTAAAAAAAAAATGAAAGATTTAAATTGACGTAAATTCCCATTTCCTTTTGTAGACTTTCCTACATTACAGATGGGTGGGGTTTTTTTGGTTTTTGTTTGTTTGTTTGTTTTTAAAGGTTTTATTTATTCATTTGACAGAGATCACAAGCAAGCAGAGAGGCAGGCAGAGAGAGAGGAGAAAGCAGGCTCTGGAGCAGAGAGCCCAATGCAGGGCTCGATCCCAGGACCCGGGGATCATGACCTGAGCTGAAGGCAGAGGCCCCAACCCACTGAGCCACCCAGGCGCCCCAAGATGGGTGTTTAAATACTAGTCTTTATCTTTTAACAACCACTGTCTTCTATTAGTTTTTGGTGCATATACAGGAAATGCAAACATGTTTCATTTTAGCACAGGCAAAATGTAATTGAAAAGGCTGACCTATAAAGAAAAAAAATCCGTTAAGACTATTTCACAACCTTATAGAAATGACTTTCAGATTATAATAATTTACACTTGAATTTCCTTTTTAAGTCTTCACAGTACTATTGCTTCATTCTGCACATCCCCTCATTTGATGATTAGAGATGGAACAGAAATAGGTTGAGAACTTTCCTACCAAGCAATTCTCAAAATGGTAAATGATTAGAATTTAGGTGGTCCAATAACTAAACTTACACTTATTCTATTATAGGACTCTCCCTCAGCTTTGCTCTCTCCTCAACTAGTGTGAAGAATTAGTTACACTGTAACTCATATAAAAACTATCGACTCCAGATCTAGCAGGAAGGATGACAGGTTATATGCCTGGTTTTTTCCAGTGAGTAAATTCCTACTTGGATGTGGGGATTATAGAAAAATCACACAAGATGAAACCGAATTCTGAACACCTAATCTATTAGGCAAATGCTTAAAAAGATAAGGACTCCAGAAACCATAATTACCTTATTTCTAATGCAACCTTAGGCACAAACATCAGTTTTCAGGCAATATTGGTTAAGAGAAATTGAAGGTTTTAACAGAGAAAAGAGAGAGGTTAGGAGATGACAAGAGGTAAGTTATGGCTCAGCCTCCTAAATTCCTCCTGTGAATAAAGGACACAACTAAGATTTCTGTTGATTGGCTATTACTATGTGGACAGGTTGTGTTGGTACAGCAGAAGGCACCACGAGCCTGAGTAATTAAATATAATTTCGTAGCTGAGAAAATACATCCTAGTAGAAATCCTATCAGCTTTGGAAGTAGACCAACTCGGGTTTGTAACTTGGGTAAGCAACTTAACCAGCTGTGATCTTTGGCAACTTAGACATTTTAAACCTTAGTTTCCTGATCTCTAAAATGGGGGGAATATTTGCCTCACAGAATGTAGTAGTTTGCAGGAATGAAGCACATATTTGGCATAGCACATCTGCTCAGTAAATCACATTATCTCTTCCTAGAGACTGGGATCAAAAGCAGCTGGAAAATGACCAGCACGTTATCCCTACTCAGAATATCATCATGTCTTTACCCTATAATGGAGATAGCTGTATCTCCTTAGTTAAGACATACTGAAAATTAGGGTTAGAATTAGAAACTATCTTTCAAAAACAGAAGAAGGCTTGACTTGAACAATCCAGGAATTAGAACCAACTAGAGCTGTGGAATGTAAAGCTCTCCAGGGAAAGGCACAACTGAAATCAAAGACAGAGCATGACAAGAAAAACACCACTGCCTCAGATGCACACAAGCTGGAGAGGTGAGTGGAGGCTCCTGCTGAGGTTGATGGGAAATCGAGGGATTACCAAACTGAAAAGAAAACAGGTGGTGAAGCTTAAGAAATAAACCTGACTTAAAAGTAGAAAGGGGGCATGTTGCAAATATGCTTTTAGAAGATGAAGAATGAGCATGAGCATGATCTTGTTCATCTACTGAGTCCCATGTCTGAGGTCTTTTTTGCCTCAATCCTCCGCCGGCAACAAAATTACTTAAGAGAAAAGCAGAAATTTCAGCTATAGTAAGAACAGTTATCAAAAATTTCTGATGAGTTTCCATAAATTTCAGGAAACTTTCTGTGAAATGCATAGATCTCAGACATTAATTTATGAAGCACATATTCAAAAAAGTTTAAAGCTGAATTATTTTTGCAAGCAATCTAGAGAGGGAGTTTAATGTGTACACTTGATAAGCTATAAACCAAGGTATTCACAGCTTTGAAATTTTGAAGATCTCTAAAGGGCACATGACTTCAGACTGCCAATCTCTGTAATGCAGCCGACATTTTGTAGAAATCAGAATTCTACAGTAATAATGTGTCTACAGGAGGCAAAATAGTGGCCACCCACATAAGTGCATGCCTGAATCCTTGGACTCTAAATATGTTACCACACGGGGCAAAAGGACTTCGCAGATGTGATTAAGTTTAGGATTCTAAAATGGGGAGATTATCCTGGATTATCCAAGTAGACCCAATGTAATCACAAGAGTTCTTAAAATTGGAGAACCTTTTCTGGTTAGGGTCAGAAAAAGAGATATAAAAATGGAAGCAGGGTCAGAGTGATGCTACACTGCTGGCTTTGAAGGTGGAGTCCACAGCCTCTAAAAGCCAGGAAACAAAACAAAACAAAAAAACGGATGTTGATTTTATCCCAGTGAGACCTGTGTCAGACCTGTGACCTACAGAGTGGAAGGTAATAAATCTGTGTTGTTTTAAGGCCATCAAGTTTGTGGTAAATTGTTACAGCAGCATTAAGAAAATACAGCATCTGTCTGATAAAAATGCAAGACTGTCATAATCCTAAACAACTTCAAAGCCTTAAAATGGGAAACAGCCTGACAAGATTAAAGCCTGCAAACATACACATTGCATTAGCCTGTGATCTGGTATCCTGAGCATAAATCAACTTAACACAGAATTCTATGTATATGTTCTTCTAAACATCAGTAACAGTTCAACAAGTTGGCAACTGGTTGTATATGGAAATCTCCGGAACCCTCTACTCTTTGCTCACAGCCCACAAAAATTATTCTATTAAACCAAAGCAATTTTACCAGAGAGCCATGTGGCAAATTGTCAGGAACACAGTTTACAAAATACAGGTTTAGTCTTAGAATGATCATGACTCTTTCCATACAGTTGAAACTTTTTTTTTTTTAACACTCAGTATTAAAAATTTACATTCAACGAAATGGAAACATACATGTGAATCACTACAGCTACCACTGAAATGGAGCCACATCTGGATATTCTTACATTAAAAAAAAAAAAAGATACTTTCAATTCCATTTTTCGGACACTCTTCAAAGGTGTCTCCATATGGACCTTAACCATCGATCCTGAGTAGTCAACACCAGCAAGTTTCCGGGAGAAGTCCTTATCAAAGTCAAGACAAACTAATGCAAATCACTGTCACTGTTATCAATGTTGGCAGTGCTCTTGTTTGAAACAAAGCCAAATAAAAGGCATTTCACCGAGGACCAAGGATCGAATTTCCCAATCTTTTAAAAGCTACTTATTTAGTGGATAAAGCTGTGTCTTTACTTTTAGGCTAATCAAAATATAAAACCCCAGATTTCATAAAAAAAAGATTATGGTTTTACCCAAGGTTCCCCCTCAAGTTTGAAACACTAGGGTCCTTGATGCTGTTAAAATATTTCAACTTATGGACAACTTTAAAGGGCACAGCCATTGAAGGACAGTCTACTTAAACAGTGATACGATTTGTTTGCCCACTGTATGTCACTGCTCCCAGGAGATGAGAACGTCCCTATTATTTTGGGACTGCCTCAACCTTCTGAGTTAAACAGGTAATGCTTTAAGCAGAAGGAAGACGGCACAGGCTAATTCAGAGGTTACCATATGCTCTGGAATGGAAAAACTTGCTGAGATTTCTGTTGACATCTCACACTCAAGGTGCTTAGGAAAGTAATCACATCATTTGGCAAAAACATCCTGTGGCTGAATCAGCAGACTTGATGGAAAGTCCCTATGTATGCTATTTGGATACAGACTGGGTTCTGGAGAGACAATTTGATTGACATAAAAACAAGAAACAACAGTTTAATGTACAACTAAATCTGTCTATATGTGGAGGTAATCTTAAATATCTTTGGTTTTTTTATAATTTGCTGATAAAAAGTACTTGAATAAAACACTGATAAATACCAACATAAATTGTATTGCTTTTAATTATGTAAACTTAGCCCTTTGATATCTTTTACTACTAAAGCTAGAGTCCTATCAGCCTCTAAATAAATTTATTTCAAATCTGCTCATCTTTACCTCCTTACAGGCTAATCTATATATTTTAATGGTCTTTGGTATGAAAATACTGATGAGCAGTATCTCATAATATTTGGCATAAAAATGGCATGCGTGTATCAGTACTTACAGCAAATAAGTCTTTGGAAAAGAAAATAATTACCATTTGCGTATTAACCCCGTTGGAATGAAATGCCATGAAGTAACACCACTATGAGAGATGAATGAGAA
The DNA here is from genome assembly GCF_011764305.1 of Mustela putorius furo. Lineage (NCBI taxonomy): Eukaryota > Metazoa > Chordata > Mammalia > Carnivora > Mustelidae > Mustela > Mustela putorius. The sequence continues at coordinate 765,736 of NW_025421437.1, forward strand.
ACTTCACATTTTAGTTACAGTTTCATACTTAAGACTTCAAAGAAGCTAGCTTTGGCCAAGTAAAAAGAAGTCTTTGGTGTATACTAAACATCTTATTTAATGAGACCAAAATACATATCTTTGGTGAAAATATTTTTTTTCTCTCCAACAAGTAGTTTCAACAATTTAAAAGTACTTTATTCTAATACTGTATATGAGGATTTACTTGCTGAAGAAAAAAAAATTACACTTGAAATTCTTTGGAACTATCTGCTGGTAAAGAAATCATTTTAAATGCTCTGGTAACAATAAGGTAGTTGAAATTACTAGTCTATTTAACTATAACAATCAATATAAACCCTATTATTTTGGGTTAGTAACTACTTATATAAGCTTCAGACCTATAGATGTTTCTAGTTAATTCAATTTTGAGGGGAAATTAGAGTCAAATTTTTACTTTCTGCTGAAATTTCTTTGGTAACAGGATTATTATGGAAAAAATCTGTATAAGAACAAAATGAAAAGGTGAAAGAGTAAAAATGTACTGGTAAATAATTAGCAAACAGTTATAGCCTAAAGATCTATAATAACTATGGGCCTATTCATCAAAAAAAAAAAAAAAAAAAGAAAGAAAGAAAAAAAGAAAAAGAAAAACAAACAAAATACTTTCCTCAAGGACTTTCAGATCATCTTTTTAGGCTTTTAAAAATGATTCAAATTCATGCAGTCCTGGACACATCTTCCATAACCATGATGGATGATGTTTCAACTTTAGATTTTATCTGCCTTTTAATGAAAGTTTAAAAAATAAAACAAACTCCTTGTATTCCTTAATTTTGTATGCTGATAAAAGTTGGCCCCACAAAACTACTTACGAACCAAAAGACACCATACCCTGTCAGTTTGCCCATGCTCGCATGAGGCAGCTTAAAAGTAACAAAATGTTCCCTGAGTACAGGAAAAAAAATAACACTAGAATAACTTTAAAAGGAGGTAGTATAAAACAGGAGCTATAAAGGCAGGAGCAGCATTTTTCCTTGCCTCAGATTGTTCACCTAAAGCTCTGCTTTTTTTGTTTTGCCATGAAGCCCATACTTAGATAACTAAAGGGGGACTTTGAATTTAGTTCACAAGTGGTTGCTGGCACTTAATGTTGGTCTGCTTCTGAACACATCCAGTTTGGCACAAAACCACAGATTAAGAAACAATAAGAGAGGCATCATCAGACACAGGGATAGGCAATGGCAGAGGTGGGACTAATACCCAGGAACATTCTTTTGATTTTAGAATGCCATTTACATCACTTCCTCACCATCACCCCACCCCACCACACCCCATAAACCAAAGGTTTCAAGGGGAAACCCATGAAGATTCCTTTTAAAATAAAGCTCAGAAGTCATTTCCAAATAATGTGAAGAAATACCAAAAAACATGGGGCCCCTCTCTACGCCATGTGTTTAATTCTTTTTCCTTTTTCACTGCTGGTTACCTAGTAGGTAACTGTCTCATGACTGAAAGAAGGTCTATTCTATGTGGCTGAGTAAACAGTTTGCTGATTTCAAACCAGCAAGAGGATTAACTCACTCCTGGAGTTAGCATTCCTCATTCACAGCATTGACACGAAAAGAAGATTATAGAGTACCAAATTCTCTTAAGAATTCAAGAAAATACAAACGAGGTGGTAGAGCTCTGAACACTTATCCCTAAACCAAACCTGCGTGAAAACAAACTAAAGCGCTTTGATAAGATACTATACCATCAAAATAGTTATTGATAAAATCCAAGAAACTCTTAAGGCAACTTTCTGTACTCCTGTCCTGAACAATTTCATGAATATTAAAAAGGTATAAGGCAAAGAATTTCATAATACATAATGGAAGGCACTGTTACCATGATATCCTCTAATTTATTTTATGGTCTACTTGCATTTATCTTTTATCTTTATTCTTAATATTTAATGAAATTTCTTTACCCTTTTTTTTTTAAAGTCAAGGTGGGATTAAAAAACAAAACTCTAACCAATTCTCTTTAAAAATGGAGTTTTGCAACTAACATTGGAAATGGTGAGGATGCTTTGCAAACTAGACAGTGCAGGCTTTGGCCGACCATCAGGCAAAGGGGAAGGTAGAAAAGGCACGGCTCTAGGCAGCTGAGGTTTGGGGTACAGCAGGTAAAGCACTCTAGACTCTAATGCCCAAAACAGAAAGGCCCTTGAAGCCAGAGTATTCCCTATATGCTACTGAAGAGTTCTGTTCTCAAAAGAGACACTCTTTGTTTTGGTCATTCGTTAAAATCAGCAGTCCCACTTTTTCTCTTCTCAGTGGTTCGACAGTCCTCATAGCAGAGGTATGACATTCTCCAAACCATGCAGATGTCATAGTTTTCTTTAAAAAAAAATCAGAGCTTCAGATAAACATTCTTACTCATATACCTATATGACTCCTTTGATCACACACACTACACATACAGCAATGAAAACAAAATGCTACTAGGAAGTATCATTGGTTATGAGCGGAGATCAACTATCACAACACACGAGGTAACAAAGTTGTCTTCGGAGTTTGCCATCTGGCAAACTGAGGTAGATAGTCAGCAAAGGGGTTTTCAAAAGTCTTCCCTTTGCTCCAGTGACATATTTTATAATCCAGTCAAGTATCTAGACTGTCTTTTCACATTGCTGACAACAAAACATTCAAAATACATTGTTTAAACATAAAAAATGAAAACACATTAAAAAAAAAAAAAAAGCTGAAATACCCAATAAGACATCAAGATTTTCACAAAAGGCTTTGGCTCCCTGTTCCTTGTCCTTCGAACAGACTTAGAGGTGAGAATACCTGAACATGGCTGTCTAGATTGGAAAATCATTTTTGTCAAAGCGCAGCATGGCAGACGGCGGCTGCAGACCCGAAGAAGTCGTCTGCTCAGCATCCGGGGGCATGGCTGGGTCTTCACACTTCTTCACAGAGCCATCCCCACCTAAATCACTGCCGGTGAAGGAACTGGAGGTCAGGGGCGTGGTGCTGATAACTGAGGACAGGTGGATCTCATCATTGGACTCATGGGAGAACCTTCCAGAATCCCCAGTCTCGTGGCTGCCTTCGCTGTTTGCGGAGTGCTCCGTATCAGCGGCAACACCACCAAAGGGCCTTGGGAAGCTGGTGGTCTGACCTGGGGAGCTGGGGGAGTCTTCATCACTGATCAACACAGTGGTGCCTGGCTGGTAAAAGCACACTGCTTGAGTAAATCTTCTTTGAGGCTAGGCAAAAACATAAACCACTGTTAGTGATGGCAGGGTGCTCTGGGAAAAATAATAGATATGGTTTTACATACCCTATAGATTCTGAGATAGTCATCTGTTCAAGGACATGGGTGAAAGGTCATCATCAGGAAGAGATGATCTAGGTCAGTAGTTCCCTCCCTGAGTGGTAACCCATCAGAATTACTGGGGCAAGTGAAGTGTCCAAAGGCTTCTTCAGTGATTTTTTGAAGCTTACTCCTGCCATATTCCTTCCTCCACTGCCACCCATTCCCTGCTGAAAACCACAGCTCTGATTACTTTCCAACTACCACTTCAGTGATCACGCATCATGGCTTTCCACAGAGTTATGCCCCAAATTAATAAAATCATATCCAGACAGAACATGAAAATTAAGGCCTTCATTTACACTTTTTAATTATCATTTCATGATACCATGAGCTGCCAAAAATTTTTCTCATTAAGTTGGGTTACCTGGTCAACTTTTATCTTCTTGGAATCTTGGAAAAATAGCCATTTTTTCTTAGAGTTGTTTTTAATTATAGGACCATAGCTATTAATTATCAGGTCAGTTCCTCCCTGGAGAAATAAAAGGAGAAAATAGAAATACTACAGATTTCAGTTTATTATACGTAGTATACAAAATTTTTAAATGTTAAAATAAAAAACCGTCAGGGACACATCACTATTTCTTCTTTTACACAAGCAGTACCCCCACAAATTCAGGGTGTTTGTCAGTGATCAAAAAGATGTAATAGATTTAATCTTCAGAGATATATATGCTGAAGTATTTGGGATGAAGTGTAATAATTCCAAAAACTATTTCCAAATGTTACAGCAAACAAAAATACATAGGAATATGTATGACAAGGCATTGACAATTATTTGTGCATTCATTACATCACTCTTTCAGTCTTTCCACATATCTGAAAAACGGGAAGTTTTGGGAAGCGGTTGGGAAGAAAAAACCGTGGTCCTGCATGTGCTCAACAAAATGGCAATAAATGGAAGATCAGCTCTTGGGCTAAGCCAAGGACACAGAGAGACCTGATTTATCTGCTTTATACAGATCCCCACTCCAAAAAGGCCTCTTTTCACTTAAGATTCTCTCTCTTTTCTCCTCATGTCCTCCCCATGCTGCTTCTCCGAATCCTTTCTCATGCCCAAGGTAGTTCCAAGGTAGTAAAAAGAGAACCCCAATGTGCTTTAGTACTTTTTATGCTTATTTGGAAGTTTTAGGTTCCAGTGTTCTAGATTAACTGGAAATAAGTGGAATGGCTTACACTGGTTTCAGAAAATAAAAGCTAAATCAAGTTGCAAACAATAAAGACAACAGGAGCAACGAAATGAAGTCATTATTACTTACTCATAATATATATAGTATATTACACTGTACTAGATTTGAGTAGCTTGCATTTGTTAAATATAACTATATTAAATTTAATAGCAGGGGCAACTGGGTGGCTCAGTCGGTTAAGCATCTGTCTTCAACTCAGGTCATAATCCCAGAGTCCTGGGATTGAGCCTTCCATCATACTCCTTGCTCAGTGGGGAGAGCCTCTTCTCCCTCTGCCTACTGTTCCCCAGCTTGAGCTAGCTCTCTTGGACAAATAAATTCTTTAAAAAAATTTAGTACCAAAACTTCCTGAAATTTTGTTGTATTTCTGTTATTCTAAATTTTAGGGAAGGGTTGGAGAGGAAGGATTTAGACCAGGATTTGTTAAGCTTCCTCTGTAAAGGGCTAGATAGTAAATATTTTAGATTTTGCGGGCCTCATATGGCCTATATCTCATTTTCTCTTTTATTTTTGTCCTTCAAAGTACCCTTTAAAAAAGGTGAGAAACAGGGGGCCCCTGGGTGGCTCAGTGGGTTAAGGCCTCTGCCTCCAGTTCAGGTCATGATCCCAGGGTCCTGGGATCGAGCCCTGCATCGAGCTCTCTGCTCAAAGGGGAGCCTGCTTCCTCCTCTCTCTCTCTCTCTCTCTCTGCCTGCCTCTCTGCCTACTTGTGATCTCTGTCAAATAAATAAATAAAATCTTTAAAAAAAAAAAAAAGGTGAGAAACATTCTTAGCTCATATAAAAACAGGCTATGGGCTGGCCTGGGATGGGCTACAGTTTGTGGATACCTCGTTTACACCACATTGGCTGCAAGAGCTATTATAATAATGCACACTATCTAATGTTGCAATGTGACCAAAAATAATTTTCATTTGGTGTCCCTAATGCTTATCTCTGTACTATTATTACATATAGTAGGACATGAAGTAACATCATCCAATGACACATCTTTCTTGTATCCAACTTCCTCAGGCCATAATAGGAAGGATCTTGAAACATCTATTTAGATAGTCTAATTTTTAAAAACATAGTTTATACCGGGAATGTTCTAATGTCCATGGCAGTTAAAAAAAATCAAATGAAGTATGAAAATGGATTAATAAAAAAATTGCCCACTGAGTAAATACAGGGCAATCCAAATTGTAGTAAATATAGACTAATGACCCTCTGTTCTTATCTAAAACATGTTAGCTCTACATAATCCCATCTAATTGCATTTATGTTGTTTTTTCATTTTTTTCCCCCTCTATCTCTTTAATCTTTTATTTCTTTATCTTTTATCCATCCCTATCTTTATCTCCCCATATATATTATGTAAGGAAGGATCTGGGTGAAACTGTTTTGTATTCCCTCAAGTAGAATATGGATGTAATATGTTCAACATACAATTTTTTAGTAAGCAAATCTCACATACCAAGCTGTGAGATGGGAAGGGAACGGAGGGAAGGATTACACAGCAGATCAGTATCTCAGCTCAGAGTACCTTTGCATCAACGAAGCTGTTTGGCATTATCATTGGTATTAAGGATTCTTCATGTTCTACAACTCCCCCCAGGTTCTTTCCAGCTTCATTTCCACCGGCTAGAGAGGGTACTGGTGTGCGAGATAACTGCTGAGTTCCATTCTGTGCTGTCTTGGAAGCAGATGACTTCCTGAAATATTGCAAGCAAAGGAAATCTTCCAATTTTACAGGAGATCTGGACAAATGTACCAAATTTGGCCTATAATCACGACTTTGCAAACAGTGAAGTTCTTCAATGCTTATTTCCCAAATACCTTTAGAAACTGAGTATTAGATTTTTACCTCAAACTCACTCCCGCAAACTTTTATGATTTGAGGACACGTCTTTCTTTTAGCCCCAATATTTGCTTACAGAAAATTATTTTTTACACTTACTAAAAACCTTAATATTTACAAAGTACTATTAATTATTGCTGTTATTTACTTCACAGTTACACAGAAATTATAATTTTAAGATTTACGGGTTCTCTCTCAAGTCTGCCTGAATGTCACACTAACATAACAACTCACTTGCCAGTTAATGATGGCAAATTTACAGTAGCACTTCTGGAAGATTTAAACAACACTAAAACAATGTACGTAAATATTTTATTTGTACAGAAAGATTTTATAAAAATATTCTTCAAGTGAGAAACCTGTACAGCAAAACTAAGCTGTTAAATATATAAAAAGATGTTAGAATTCTTTAATAGAGTATGTTTCCTGAGTATGTTTTTATACACAAGTACCATACAGAAAGAATAAATCTCGATAGTCAATACTAATGCAGGGAGTCTAGTGATAAGGATTATCTGAAAATAGTGTGTTTCTGACCTTGTATTAAATACAGTAAACAACCTTAAAATAAATGAAAGCAAGAGCCAAAATATAAAAGGTCAGAATTAGACAAACTTACTGAATGCTGAGAATTTAGCTGAAGTCAAACTACAAAGGAGACCGCTTAACAGAGTTTCCAGAGGACAAATCCCTAGTTATTACATTTATTTTAACCCCATGTCTGGAGAATCCCAAACATATGTCCTATGGAAATAAGGGAGGAGCTCTCAACGGAAGACTGCTTAGATATGAAAATATTCCAGACAGTAAGAAATCTCCTCAATCAGCATAAGCATCCGACTAAGTGTGCCATTTTAAAAAAGAAACCAAAGGATATACTTTGTACTTCTCAAAATAAAAAGGAAATGAAGAAACTAGGGCCTCATTTAAGAACATTTTATTGGCACAGTAATTTTTTCAAATAGAAAAGTGAGCACATCTCTATAGCAATTAAGAACTCAAGTAACATTATTTTAAAATGGAAAATCCCAGTTATTCTAGAAAGCACTTGATTTCAATTTGCTTCTCATAGTTACTGTAATTTAAATGTTTTTTTAACCACCTCAGCATGGCTAGCAATGGAAACACACCTGGCTTTACTTCGGTATATCAGGATGAGAACACAGATGAGGATGCAGGTCAAGGCTATGCCAACGCCTACAGCAATGCCAGTCATTGATTTTTGGTCCAGATGGTAGTAGCCTGAATAAACTAGAAACAGAAACACATTAACTCAGTATCAATCACAAAAATAAACGATCCCATTTAAGTCAAAGATAGCTGTTTGCTTTTCTATAATTTTTCTACCTCTCCTGGGAGAATTTTTTACTGTATCTGTGTCTAAGCAGAAAAGACACATATTACTCTTTTTATCAGTGATCTCAAAGATCAGTTATATTCCCATATTGAAGATTCCAAATATGAGTTCTAAATACCATATTATTGTATCAAAACATGAACATCAGTTAATAACTTTTAATGCTTTGGTTTCCTTGAACCAAAGGGCAGCTTTCATGTCCTGCTACCTTAAAAGCAGATCTGCATATTAAAGATGAGTTTCCTGTGTTTTCTGCATTTACATAGCAGTGCTCCTCTAACTTTAATGTGCACACGACCACTAGAGGGTCTGTTAAAATACAGATCCGGATTCACTATGTCTGGGGTGGAGCCCATGATTTTGTACATCTAACAAGCTCTTGGGTAACACTCATGCTGCTCGTCCCTAGACACTCTGAGCAGCAGGTATTTGAGAAGTGACTATGACTTGCTCTCCTTTGCCATGATAAGGGAGCTGCCCCCGTTACCTCACTGCAATGCTTAAACCTGTCTGCCTTGCCTTTCTCTTTCTTTCTCCCTCCCTGTTTCTCTCTTCTCTCAACACCCCCTACACACACACACACACACACACACACACACACACACACAGGCACTGAATGACTCTCATCTGAGGAGCTATAAGCCCTTAATCCTGTTGAGTTCAGCTGGCATTTCCTCCATTTAAAGCTCCCAGGGAACTCCCCCTGAAGAGAAGGAAAGGAAGGGGTCTTGATCTGTACCACAGGGGGGGTCCTGGCTTCCTTCGGGCCAGGACAGTTGCCCTGGAGTGAGGGTGGCTCTTTAAAGACACTACTTCCAACTGCTCTTTGGACAGAGAACTTTCTCTCCGGAAAGGCTGTTTTTCTGTGGTAACAACTCTTAATGAAAACCATGCTCTCTGCTTAAACACCACAACCAGCACAGCTGTTTATTTCATGGAACCTCCCTGGAAGCCTCCTGCCGTCAGTTTTTGGACCCCGTGGCTCGTCTGTCTGGGACAAGGAGTAACTGGGACACAGTGGTCTGAAACGGAGCTGATTCGGAGGTAAGTCTATTTCCCCTGTAAAGTGCCAGGAACGGCCTGTAGCCCCACAGCATCCGGACAGCACCGCCAGCGACAATTCAAGAAACCAAGTGCAGGGATGCCGCTGCCGTGGGGAGAGAAGCAGTACAGTGCAGGAGAGCGGAAGGAACACTGATCTAAGAAAGAGCAATGAGGACGGCATACAGACCTTTGGCATCAGCTGAATCCAAACGCTTGGGCCTCTGATTAGATTCAGAGGTTTCCTTTGGAAGGACTGCCAGCTCCACAGAATTTGAAAAGGGTCCTTCTCCCACCTCATTAGATGCAGATATCTTGACAATGTACACGTTTCCTGCCACCAGGTTTTCTAACAGAGCCATGGTTATTGCCCCTATAAATAGATCAATTACTAGTTAAGTAAAACTTATCTTTATTCATTCTCTCAAACACACCATCATGACCCTTTATTTAATAAATATTCTTCTGATTATAAAAGGAATACCATGTTCATGGCAGCTGCAAAAAAAAAAAAAAAAAGAAATGTTTTAACTACTTATGGTAATCAGTGTGGCCAATGATCTTGTTCTTAAATTAGAAACAACACAATTATTTTTGGAAGTATGAATATATTTCTTGCTGGTCCATCATTATCTAAAATTTCTTGAAAATAAATAAAAAGGAAAAGGCCAATGTTATATTGGAATCTCAGAGTGTTGAAGATCTGGACCTCTGATTAACTACTAAAACTACCACCAGTAATCTGCCCAGAATCTACTTCTCTCCAAAGTCACCGTCACCAGAATTTATATATGATATTTGGTATCAAAGGCATTTTCTCTGTTGGCATGATGGCTAAGAAGGATTCCTATGTGCGTACTGCTATTCCTTGAGGGGTCTTTCTGCTCTTGGTTCTGCCACAGCCCTGAAGTACTTTTCTTACAAAAGAGACTCCCACCCTAAGAATGAACTCTAATGTTAAGAACGCAGGTGTAACAGAATTCAACCACAAAGTTATTTTGGCACGGACTGCATTCATGAGTCGATATTCACAGAGAGCCTAGCTTCCCTCAGGTGACATCATCTCACTTTTTCCCCAACTCAGAGCATCCTTGCAATAGCTTTGAAGAACTTACGATAGCTTGTAGCAGTCCCCTTCCAGGTCAGACTGGACTATTCTCTTACACTTGCTAGCGTATATTTCACTATGCAGTGAAATGTGGGGTAATCTCAAAGCTCAGGTCATGATTCAGAGGCCACCTGGGAGGTCACATGGTGTAAGGCAACTCAACCAAGCAGCTATGTGAGGGCTGAACATGGCTTGTTTTCATGTTCTCTGGTTTCAGCTTGGCCTGAATAGAGTGTGAGCTACTTGAATGCACAGCTGTTAAATAAACAAACTGACCCTTACTTAGAATCACGAAGAATGTTTGTACAGTTACCATGTTCTCAGACAGGTGAGTTAAAATCAAAGATGTATTGTGATGTGAAGGATGAACATTTCAATTTCCTCACAAGAGTTACATAAATAAACTGAGTTTCCATTTTAGCATAGAATACTTCACATTTAATTTTTAAAAATGCTTGGCAAAAACTAGTCCCTACCTGAAACTGAAAGTCTTTTCATTTTGAAAAGATCTTATTTATTTATTTGAGAGGGAGTGAGAGGGAGAAGCAGGCTCCCTACTGAGCAGAGAGGCTGGCGATGCAGGGCTCCATCCCAGAAGTCCAAGATCATGACCTGAGCCAAAGACAGAAACCTAACTGATGAGCCAGCTAAGGTGCCTCAAAGAATTTCTTAAGTTCTATAAGCAGATGAGCTGTGTGGATGTGTGCAAGTGCTCCCCTTCCTTCCACAGTCTTCTTTCACACAAAAAAAGGGAAACTAACACTTTGGCTCCTCTATGAGGAAAAAAAAAAAAGCATTTCACTCAAAGCAGTTCCCAAATACTAAAGTGATCTGCCTGTCCTTCTATTCACTCAGCATGCTATCTCAATCTCACTTACTGTGTTGATGCCAGCCCCCTGCCTTTCATATGTGTCTGAATCTTCAGCTTATTTTAGGAGTTTCAGAAACCAGACAGAACAATAGCCTCAGTGTTGGATCAATGCTGATCAAATGCTGGCATGCTACCAACAAAGTAATTTGTGACTTGGGGCACATTACTGAACTTTAATTTCCTCATGGGGGCAATAATTCCCACCTCAAATAGTTTTTATAAAGGATTAAATAAACTACCATTGGCAAGTCTCCGACATAAGTATATATACTCAATGAAAGTGAGTCTTCCTCTTCACCTCTGACTCTCCCTTCTTCCTCTTCTGAAGGACAGAAATTTTTTTCACATTTGAACAGCTTAAGGTGGCTGGCATAATGCTTGGACAAGATAATTCTCAGGAAATGCCAACTGAACTTATATTAAAATATGAGCTATCTATCACCAAAGGAGTGTTCATTGAGGATAAAAAAGCACGGGGTTAAGATTCTGAGGTTGGAGAAGTGCTCCAGAATGCGATCTTAGAACTTATTTCTGTCTACATTCTGGAAGTGATTGTTTTCCAGTTCCAAAGTCTTAAAAATCATCCACTTAGTTATACCACTAGAATACCTTTCCATACCTCTCCCATGAACTTAACACTCCCACTGCTTAATCAACCTCTCCACTTGGATATCTAGGACATATCTCAAATTTAACATGTTAAAAACTAAACCTTTGATTTCCCCCGTCAATTCAGCTTTTTTTCCCCCTTACACTTCTCATCAATCTGCAGCAAACCTTGTAGGCCATTCTTTCAAACTGTGTTCTACTAGCTTCTTTTACCTTCCTTGTTATCACCCTTGTCCAAATGCCCACTAACTCTCACGTGGACACCTGTATATTCAGTGGTCTCTCAACTTCTACACTTACCAACTTATAATCAGTTTTTGGGTGGTTGATAAAGTAATCCTTTTAAAATGTAAATCTGATCCAAAGTCTCCAGTGTCTTTCATCTCTCTTAGAATAAAATCTGTGGTCTAAAAACTCTGCTCTTGGTTTCCTCCCCACTGATTTCCTACTGCTTGTACTTCCCCTCACTCTAGCCTCCCTGGCCTTCTTGTTGCTCCTCTAACGTGCAAGCATACTTTTGTTTCAGGGCCTCTGCACATCCTCCAATATTCACATGGCTCTATTTAGATGACATTTCTTCCAAGAGGGCTTAACCTTACTACCTCCATCACTCTGTCTCTCCCCACCCCACCCCCCAGCTTTCTTAATATCACTTATAACACAACCTGAATATCTACATGTTTGTATATTACTGGTGATACAAGCATCAATGGGGAAGGAACATTGTTTTGTTCACTGTGGTATTGCCAATGCCTAGAAAAAAGCCTGGCACACAGTAATCACTCAATCATTCATTTAATGAGTATGTTCCTTACTATTGGTATTCTGATTTACTTGGCTAATGTTGAGTTAAATTCCTTTACTGAAGAACTTTAATGTCCAATGTACATCTCTAATAGGAGGAAATGGCATATTTATTTAGGCTAACTTTTTTGTTGTTGTTGTTAAGAAGGAGCGTCTTTACAACTGTGGGAAACTCATGCTATGAGGACTAGAATTCAGGAATTGCTGCAGTATATAGGGCAAGATTGTATATAGTGCCTTTTAGATTTTAAAATAATTGGCTAGTTTGTGCTAATTTACTACATATAAGGAAGGTAAAGACTTAATTTCTGATTCACTTCAAATTACATACAAGTATAATTTCATGTCACATCACTGCTCAACCATTTTAACCATGCATGCTTTTAGCCACAGATACCATCTGGTCATCAGGAACATTTTAAAAATGCTTTCCCTTATTCCATTTGTCAATAAATATGTAAATTAATTATACACATAAATATGTATAAGCAAAACCTGTATAGAAGATTAGTAGATCCATAGGAAAGAAATACTGATATTCTCCCCCTTCTTCTTTCCTCATCTTTTTCTACACTTTTACCTTTTCCAAAAGTTGCCATAATTAGACATTAAAGACCATTTTACATTTTATTTTTTCTTTAAATGCCATGATGTATTTTTTTGCTTTTTTGGTTTAAAAGTGAGTGACTCAAGGGGCACCTGTCTGGCTCCTTTGGGGTTTGATTTTGGGGTTGTGAGTTCAAGCTCCACACTGAGTGTAGAGACTACTCAGACATAAAATCTTAAAAATAAAAATAAAAGTGGGTGACTCAAATCCTTTATGTTTTTTATTCTCAAAAAAAACCCCAAAAAAACACCTCAACTATTTTTACCTATATCGTTCACTTTGTCCTCTATGAAGTACTAGCATTAGCCATAAAAAAGGACATGTACAAGATGGTATAGTTTTTTGCTAAGAATTTTTCTTAAAATCACAAAAGTAAGATAATAACAAAAATGGATTTTTCCCCCTTTCATGCAATTCTTATAGGAGTGTAAAAACCTGCAATTACAATCCATTTCACTACTGGGTCACCAAGGAGGAAAAATGTTGTTTTCTGAGCCTTGTCTGAAACTGACAAATGAATGCATTAAAAGGACAAAACAAAATACTGTTTCTTTTTAGGCAGGTACAAATGAAGAGCTAAAGGGAAGAAGCACTCACGTGATAAATCAGGTTAGTCGGGGTCAAAGGTGTCAATAAATCATTTTGGAATTAACTAAAAGTGAATTGTACATTTTAAGAATATTGTGGTAGTCTGTAAGACTAATAGTTGCAAATAAATCATGCCTCCATCTATCCACACCCCTGGGCAATCCTCTCCCACACTAACTCTGGGTTTCCCTACCTGATTTGCTTTGCCCAGTGGGACATCAGCAAAGTGATACAAGCAGAGGCTTGCAAAGCTTTGTATGTGCAACCTCTCCCTCTCCTCCTGGCATTGGAACTCACTCTTGCTGTTTTTGAACTACTCACACTCTGTTGAAACCATGAGATGATTTCAGTCTCATGAGTGACCTCAGGAGAGACTAAGAGAAGTGTCCAGCTGATCCCAGTCCAAATTGCTGACTCACAACACTGTGAGAAAATACCATGGCTAATTTTTAAAGTGGTTTGTTAGGTAACAATAGGTAACTGATACAAATATAAAATTGTATTGCTGGCAAGTACTTATCACTTTCAAGTCTGTTCAGGGACTAAGAAAGTATTACTTGGTAGAGATTCTGCATAATAAAAAACATGAATATAGGACTATTAAAATTCCAACAAAAGTCACTATGTGTTTTACAACTGCATAGAAAGTTTTATATTATATTCATATCTTTAAAGTTCATCCTAATTAGGTAAACATTCCTTTTAAAAGGTGAAATGTAGGTACAAATGTCTAGTGTTGTAAAAGTGTTTAGAATATGCAGGTGGCCAAAAAATTACCGTCTTGAAATCCTTCTAAAGCTTTTAATTGCTTAGCAAACTGTTCTTTTCCCAGCATGCATGTTTAAAGTAAGTACTTAAGTGGGACCCTGATATTCATGTGGGCCAATTTATTTGTATGTGGACCATTTTAGTGCAAACGTATGCTTCCTTAAACCAGATCTTCATCCAGCATTTGCTACTCCACTGCAAGACACACAACCACTGGAAATCTAGTAGTCGTCTATAACAATTCTTCTTTCCTTGCTTGCTTTCTTTCTCTACTTAAGCTACTATCATCTGACCATCCTCTTCCTTCCATCTCAATCCTCCATATCCTAATCCAGGCCTATAGTTTTGGGCCACTACAGTCACTTCTTAGATTCTACATTATTCTGACCCAACCCTCCTGCACCAAACCCATTCTAGTCACAACAGTCAAGAGTGATCTTCCTGGAATGTGAATCATATGCTCATGCTCAAAATATGGTGATGGTTTCCCAATGCTTTGCTAATAAAACCCAAATCCTTTATAATTTGTTACTTCCTAAATTCAAAACAAACTCTAGATCCTTCTTTCTGTTTGTTTCCTTATCATCCGTAATCTTACTGTTCATCCTCTTGGATCCTTTATGCTCATATTTACCTTCTCGGTGTAGGACCTGCCACTCTCCTGCAATCCAGGCCTTCCTGGAAGCGTACAAGATGGTGTAGCGTGTCACCACGGTCTCTGGGCCATCAGGTGGTTTCCAAGAAACCAGAGCAGTGTCATCTTCTATCAATGTCACTTTTACTCCAACGGGTGGGCCTGCCGGTGCTGCGCACACATGAAGGAAATACTGTGTTACTAGGATTAAATGGTGATAAACACTCAAATACCTGGCTAATAGGCTGGAAACTCAGGGAAAAGAGTAAAAAACTAGAAACCACTATCAAAACATCTCAGAATCACAGCCTTTACAGATCATTAGTGGTAAAACACTATTTTTTCTTCTTTTTCTGAGAGCTAATTTCATTTTTATAATGTTTAAAACATAAAAATAGAGGGGGGGATATGGTAGATTCCTAAATGGAGAATTACTAAGTCAAATTGTGTAGGAATTCCGAGAGCTTTTGATAATTGTTTTGCCCACCTGATAACTAGAAAGGTTTACAATTCCACAAGCAACACCACCATTAGGTATTGAATCTAAACTACATTTCTTACTAAAACATACAGAATATATATTTCACTTGATCTAGGAAGCCACTGAAGAAAATACTTCTGAGACCAAAACATTTAGTTATTCTCCAAAAAGTTGTGAATCAGTGAGTTCACAGGAGAGACCTTAGACTAAGTCTTTATACCTGCGAAAGCAGTCAAGTCTTGGGATTTTAGTTGACCACATATTTAGTAGGAGCTAAAAGTGTAAAGAGCTGGGTTTTGGCACCACATCAAATACAGAACATAGCCAAGAGGCCCTATGCTTGTTGAAGTCAGTGTCTTTCCTTTGTTCTCTCTCAGCATAATCAGACTAGAGCTGTGAGGGTCCTTACATAGATCATCTACTTCTTCACCCTCATTCTAGAGAAAAGAAATGCAGGTCCACAGACATGAAATACCTTAGTGAGTAGCACAGAGAAGCTCCAGAAAGGGTGCTTGATCAGATATCCCAACCACCACACTGCATAGCCTCAAGCCATCACACACATTACTTTTAATGGGCTCCCAACATCATTAAATACACTATTCATTTACTTCCATTTTAAATTACATGGGTACAGTCTTGAACAGCACACCTGATTTTAGAAAATGTAGTGGTTCCCCAAAGAGACATTAGATTTAAGCCTACTGGCTTATGTAATATATAAAGTGAGAGGAATAAACATTTACTATAATAAAAGAAAATACATTTCAAAAGTTAAAAAACAAAACAAATGCATACATGCCAATCTGGGTAGTAACTAGGTAGTACCTTCTTTAAAGTGACATTTCTATTTTTTTTTTTAAGATTTTATTTATTTATTTGAGAGATTGAGAATGAGCAGGTAGAGAGACAGAGGGAGAGAAAGAAGCAGACACCCTGCTGAGCAGAGAGCCTGACACAGGATTCAATCTCAGGGCCCTGAGCCAAAGGGAGATGCTCAACCGACTGAGCCACCAGGTGCTCTTAAAGGACATATCTATTTTTTAAACATTTAGATAAATGCCTGTACCTTCTGGAAGTGTTGAATGGTAGACAACGGGGCTCCAGGGGCTGGAAAGCTGGTCCACATGCAGTCGTACAGCAAATTCATATTTGGTGTTTGGTTCTAGACCTTGAACCAACATGTGAGTTTCTGATCTATAAAGTGAGTATCAAAGTTGGTAATGCCGGTAGTACATTGTTTCTAAGAGATTATCAGTATTTCCAGTCAACTCAGGGAAGTATCCTGTTATTATTACCTCATTTTCTTTAAAAACAATTTTTTAGACTAAAAAAATTTCCTCTATTAAAATATAATATTTGGTATTATCCTATAGAAATTAGCCTACAAATTGCCTCTCAGAAACTATGATATAGTTTAGAATAGCAGTTTGGAAATATCCCAATACAAAGGGATTTCCTCTAAAATACTGAAAGTCGTATCATTCTTTTAAACCATAATGATGGGCATTTTTCTAACTATATCCAAAAAACCAGAATAAGCTTTATTTTTTTATACCAGCATGAAAGTGGTCTTTTATTTTTTTTCCTTTAAACATGCTAAGTTTAACCAGTTGGAAGTAATAATACCTTCTTGCCTAATCTTGTTGCATGAGGCTGAGGAACCAAAAAAAAAATAATAATATTAATTTATAGAAACTGAAAGTCAGATGTAGTTTTCAGAACTGAATATGGCAAAGATGCAAAACTCCCAGCCATTTTATAAGTAAGGTAAGTCCAGAAACAGGTTTTCATAGCTAAATGTCATGCTGGCCCAAGAGGGTAAGAAACAAGTGCGAGTAGGCAAAAGAGCAAAGAAAACCACTATTAACAGAAGCTACATACGTTTGAAGGTATAGAACCAAAGAAGCATTCTGCAGGCCAACAGGGTTACAGCGGATGGTGTAGTTGATTATTTGTGCAGTGGTGAACGCAGGCCTCCTCCAGTGCAGGAAGATGGAAGATGAGGTGTTAGCCTTCGCATAGAGATGGTGGGGTGGCGGTGGCTGGTGGGGGGGGAACCATGCGATCACGAACAGCTATTGAAAAAGACCATGTTAATTTACTGCACCGCATATTACTATAGAAAGTGGTAAAATGATAAAATCACAATTCCCCACCCTACTAGTTGACTTGAGGTCCTTTTTTTCATTAAAGAGTTTTCAGGGATACATTTAGAGATGTATATCATTCAATTCTGAGCAATTCTTCCATACATCAGGTAAGGAATCAAATATTAATACTTAGATTATAAAAGAGAAGCACCAAGAAGACAGACTACTAGCCCAAGACATTCAGAAGGCCAGCAATGGACTTAAAACTAAACTGACACCCTCTTCAGTAGCAATAAAACCAAACAGGTCTTAGCACCAGTAAAACTGAATAGTAATTGGAAGGAAATAAATAGCCTCAAGATTAGAGCAGATAGGTATTCAGGGTTATTTTTCCCAGTTAAATTTCTGAAGGTCTTTTGTTTGCAAAAGTAAAATAGGTTCTTATAATTAAATACACCTCACTTAAATATTTATTCTGAGCATGTACTTGTTCAAAATAACTATGGTAGGTGCCATGGAAGATAGAAAAGCACCAAGGATTCCAAGAAGTAATGAAACTTAAATTTACAGAAGGAAATGAAGAACAAGGCCTGTGCGCCATACAGAGTGAAATGTGCTACCATAACCCTTACTTACACACGCATCCTGGAGTGCTGACTGTCTGATCTGCCTGATAGCCATCTTCTATGTTGTTGTAAGCCAGAAGCCTCACGTGGTACTTTCTTCTGGGGTCTATAAAGAAAAACTGACAGGTAATAATTTGGTCCAGGCCTCTAGATATCAGCCCTCCAGAGCCTTTGCAGAGTTTGGTTTAAAAATCTTCTGGATACATAACAGTTTAAAATAAAATGAGATATTTTTCCTTTTCCTAGCCTACATAGTGACTCAGCAATGCACCTTCGTGTGACATTGCTACTGTAACTACCAGTTACTTACAATTTTACTTAACCTTTCTTCAAACAATAACATTAACACCAATACTCTCTGTCCTCCTCCTCAACTGACCAGAGATAGATTCTTGATCCTAAAAGCCTTGGAGATTGCCTAAGGGGTCACTTCTAAGACGTTTCACTATACAGAAATTTTTTGTTTAGTTATCGGAGGTTTAGCTACCTTAAGAAGGGAAATCAAAGTGAGCTTATTCTCCCCCTCAAAGGTAAAGATAATTATGATTGTCATCCTTTAGTAACTTTAAAAAGTTTCACAACCATGTGTTACTGAAGTTTATTTCTATGTGTACCCTTTCCATTAACCCATTTTCAGGCCAACAGCTAAATTCACCAAGAAAGAGGAGCTGGAGCTCCCTCTACTGGTGCTCATTAACTGTCAAAATAGGAAACCCAAAGGCCCTTGGATATATACAAAAATTTTTCAGTTTTTTGAGGAAATAAAGTTACACATTTTATTTTATATTTTGAAAATATTTTATTTATTTGACACAGAGAGATTGAGCACAAGTGGGTGGAATAGCAGACAGGGGGAGAGGGAGAAGCAGGCTCCCCGCTGAGCAGGGAGCCGGATGAGGTGCTCTATGCCAGGACCCTGGGATCATGACCTGAACTGAAGGCAGACGCTTAACCCACTGAGCCACGCAGGCACCCCTAGTTATAAATTTTAAATGACATGTTTTAGGACATATTTTGAGAAGTGTAATGATATAAATACATTTAAATATAACTATGATAACATTTAATTATCGAGTACTTGCTTGGGACAAAAATAAATACTACTGAGAAATAATGTGTTTTCCCCCCAGCTTTGCTGAGGTATAGTTGATGAACATATATTTAAGGTATATATTTAAGGTATATGAGATGATGTTTGACACATGCGTGCATTGTGAGGTGATCTCTACAATCAAGCTAACAAACATATCCTATCATCTCACACAGTAACCATTTTTGGGTGGGTATGTACTTAAAAACAAGATCTCGGTAAAGCTCAAGTTTATAATACAGTATCGATGAGTATCATCACCATGCTGTCCATCAGATCTCCAGGACTTATTTATCTTGCCTAAGTATAACCTTGTACCCATGAGCAATACTTCCTCATATCCTCCATCCCTGAAGGCCCTGGCAACCACTGTTCTACTCTCTGCTTCTCTGGGTTCAACTATTTGGGATCCCATACATTATTGAAATCATGCAGTAACTGTCTTTCTGTATCTGGCTTATTTCACTTAGCATAACATTGTCTAGGCTCATTCACGTTGTGCAAACGCTGAATTGCCTTCCTTATTAAAGGCTGAATAATATTCCATCGTGTGTATAGGCCATATTTTCTTTGTCAATTCACCCAGCAGCAGACATTTAGGTGGTTTTATATCTTGACTATTACAAATAATGCTGCAATGAACATGGGTGCAGTTATCTCTTCAAGATACTGGTTTCATTACCTTTTGATACATAACCAGAAGTGGGGCTGCTGGACTATATGGTATATTTCTAACTTTAATATATTTCTGTATTACATTTCTCTAAATAATAATAAATGTGTAAATAGATCTAATACTTCATAAGGGAAAAAAATCCTTGAAAGATATATCCAATGTGCAAAAACTTAGAATAAATGGATAAAAATAATTCTAGAGTGAATTTAAACATTTAAAAATCCAAAAATAGGGCTGCGTCTGGCTGGTTTAGTTGGGGAAACATGCAACTCTTGATCTCGAGGTTGTGAGTTCAAGCTGCACATTGGATGTAGAAATTGCTTTAAAAATTCAAAAATAAAATATGAAGTCTGTTAAAGTTTCCAAAATAATTTTGAGAGTCTCCATATTTTAAAAACTGATATATTCTATTATTTAATATTAAAATGGGTTAAAAGAATGTCCTAAAATACAAATTTTTTATTTGTTTTAACGAATTTCTATTCATTTTAACAAAATTAAAATCACAAGAACAAAAAAAATTTATACAACTTAGGACATTTCTATACTTTTTAGATAGGAAGTAGGAAGGCTAATATTCAATTATACTATAGGAAATGATATATGAGTAACACAAAATTCTATCAATGTTCTTCCCATTCTATAAACGGTGGTACCACAGTGTTATGTAGCATGTCTAGTGCTACACAAAACTAAACCAAGGACTTGCTGATATTTCTATCACATGTGCTTTTGTTATAGTAGGTAACTTTGTCTCTTTATAATGAATTCTAAAACAAATATTTTTAAACGTTTTGTAAAATAACTACAGAAAACAAACACAGAAATACATTTGGACTTCATTACTCAGATGATTTCCAACAGTAAGCACTGAAATTCTAAGATTCAAGGACTTCTGTTCAGATTAACAGCAACCTAATTTGAACGTGTTCATCTTTCTTCCCTCTTAACATATTGCTGAACTCATGAGGCAGCTGAATCCTGAGTGCTGTCTTACAAATACTCCCTCTGAATGGGTACAAATGGAATTCATTTGGCTCTCTGTCGTTGAGTTCTTCAAATGTATTTCTTTCTTCTGTCTCTACTCAATCAGAAACTTATCTTTAGGAAAGCCTACCGAGTGTGGGGTGTTGCACCAGGAATTAGGAAATACAGAAGACGAGGGATGAGACAGAGTTTGTCCCAAGTAGCTCGCATCGTCAGAGAGCCAGACACAGATATAGCCACTCTCACCGAAAGCAGATTTTGATGAGGTTATGAGTATGGGTGGAAAGATTAATCTTTTTTTCCACTGTGCAAATAATCAATTAACACTTCATGAATATTTCTCTGGAACGGTTATTTATTTTTAGTCCTAAAATTGATTCTTCATTTTCCCGTCATCTTTGAAAAATGAGCTGCTTAAATTTTTTAAACCCCAAATCAACCTTTTCTGGTTGACGAGAGAAGCAACGTCTGTGTCCTGAGACAATGAGAGGAAAGCACGCTTAGCCCCTGTACAACCTACTCAGCATGGTAACAGCCCAGTTTTTTTCTGGTGCCCATCTGGAAATCATCCAAGTCGCCCGGAGCAACGACCTCCCAGGCTGGGCTCCTTTGCCTGCACGTTTCTATGAGGTCAGGAAAAGGCAAACCATCAGAGGCTGGCAAATCAAGTATATCAGGTGCATGAGATTCCGTTCTATCCATACACAAGAAGTACAACAAGGGTCAGGATAATTTTTAAAACCATTTTAGTGGGAAAAAAATAAAGGAGAGGAAAGCCCATTTAACGTTCACGTGATCGACTATGCTCTTCAAAGAATCTCGTGTAACAAAATTGAAGTGCCAGGTTGGGGGCCAAGCTGAGCAGCAGTGGGACATGAGCATTTACCATGTGCTCCTTTCAGGCTCCGAGAAATAGGACTCCAGCCTCAAAATCTAGTGACATTATTTTGGTTGGTTAATCGAGTCCTCAGAGCAATAAGACTCATGTTCATGCACCAATTTGTTAGAGATGTGATGTCTTGGACCCAGGGGACCAGAGCCCTGGGCTAATGTTAAAAGGAGCACTATCAGACGGCAAGAGTAATCAGCTAAGAAAGAAAAAAAAGCTATACAATTAACAAAATTAAAGATACAGAGTAAGAAATCAGAGTTTAGGACCAACATATTCAATATAGTTAAATGCACAGATAATGTACCTCAGCATAAGAGCACAAGTCCTAAAACTCTAGAGTTCTGAGAAAACCCTCCAGTGCATAAAGGACAAAGCAGAGACTCAGCCTCAATACTGTGAAATGCTACAGGGACCCTGTACATATAGTTTCCAAGGCCTGCTAACAGCCCTTCTTGAGTCAAGGACTGCCACGTCTGTGGTGCTTGGTTACATGAGACTCAGCAGACTTAGGCAATGCGGTTTATGGGGGAAAACAGCAGAGTCAGTAAAAGCAGCCACAAAGAATTGTTCAGGACTTCCCAAAACCCAGTGAGGATAAAAGGAGAAATAAAAAGAGGGGAGAGGGTTGGTCCCATTTCCTTCCAAACTCAACACATGGAGCATAAAAATCGCTCATTGGGGCTAATTCTTAAAGGTCTCAGGAGTGACGGCTCCACTAGGTAGTATTTGCCTTGATGGTTAAACTTAAAGATTTAGCAATATATAAAGATGGAAGGCCAGGAAATATGCTCAAATTAATTGAACACAAACTCTAGTGAGTGTCAGCTGAGGTTACCATAACTGTGGTCCCAACCAAATTAACCTGTACCTTTATTATGGACTCAACCTTTGCCCAAAAAATGAAGCTCTCCTTCCTCAAACACTGCTATGGTAGCACTCCTTCTTCTTTTCTCCTCCGCTCTAGGATTTGCTTCACCTTCTTTCCTTTCTGATTCATTCTCATCACGAACTTTCCCACTTGACTTTGTTTCACATGAGGAGAAATCAAAACTAGAAGTCTGACTGGCCAAGAAAGAGTATACAGGTATCCAATAACATTTACCAAATGCCTACCAAAAGTCAGATACTATATGAAGACTCAGCAGTTAGAAAGCCATTACTGTTGGGGAGCCTGGATGGCTCAGCTGAAAGAGCGTATGACTCTTGATCTCGGGATTGTGAGTTGGAGCCCCATGCTGAGTGCAGACATGACTTAAATTTTTTTTAAAAAATGAAATAAAATTTTTAAAAAAGAAAGCCATAACTTGTGCTTTTAATTTCAATCTACCAGAGTACAGACTGATAAATGAATATTCTGTAAATACTATTTACTAAATGTATAGCCTTGAGAGTATATTTTTTTTAGTTTTCTAAGCCTGGCTTACTTTCATTTGGAAAATAGACAAATAATCCCTGACAGGGATTTTAAGAGTATTAAATGAAAGCATGGCTATTAAGGAATTTGTATAGTTCCTATAATTAGTAGAGATATAATATTATTATTGTTGTTATTATAATGAGCAAAGTTGCTCAGGAGAACAGAAAGGGTACTACCAAAAATACCATACACTTAAATTTGGAATCATGGCAAAAAAACCCATCAAGGATGTTCATTCATGCAACCAAGGTCTGGAATTCAGAATGTCAGTAAGTGAGCTGTTGGCAAATACTAAAGCTGAGCTCTAACTGCTCTCTGTCCTCATTAATGTTCCTTGGTTTGTGGAGCAGGCAAAGGCTCCCAAGTGTGTGTCTGCCTTGTATTCATGCTTGAAGGAGCTGTGCTCTGTATTTTATAGCCACTAAGAAAGCTTGCTGTTTTGGCAACCATGTCACATGGTGTATAATCCTCTCAGCTTCAAATCCACCTTCGCCCACGTCTTCCATGTTCATTCAATAATGTCTCATCGTCTAACAAACTCGCTGATGATATGAAAGTTTTAGAAAACAACATAACAGATTTCTTCCCTAATGGAAGAACAGTAGATTGTTTCATGAAATGGAAATATGGAAGTTTGAGAGCTAGCATTAGCAAGAGCAAGCAGATGGAGACAACAAATTCATTCATTGTTAATTACATCCAGTTTTAACAATTCAGTGTTTATTACTCTCAATGACTGCAATGAGAACAAGAAAAAAGTTCAATAAAATCAGATTCTCTACAATGCAAAGGTCTTAATCAAGGACCTAAATTCCTTTCTAAAAGTACCTGATTTAACAACAATAGTGAATTAACTGTATCTTTATACATCCTAAATAACCTACAAAAGCTTTGGTATAATATACCTAATTTTCTTTGCAACATGTTCCCAAAGACCACAAAACAGCAGAAAACCCAGGTCTTCCAGGGTTTCATCCCAGTAACTTGCACTTCTCCTCTCTACCACTAGATGGCATCTGTGTGCCTGTACCAAGAGATGGCCCCACTTCATCTACTGAAGGTGGGAGCTACCATGACATATGGCAATTGCTTAAATTTCGTCAAAAGAAGGACTGCATGAAATGCAAAGCAGTGAAAAGAAGAAGGGTGCTTTGAATCCGTATTTGTCATATATATAAATATTTCCCATGGAGTTTAAAAAACCCTGTGAGCTATATCATTGCTCTTGTCAACTGACCTCTACAGAGAAGAAGGCTGAGACAAACAAAAGACAACTTTCCTAATGACTCAGCACTACTTGGAAGCTACGAGACAGTCTAGCACAACAGCGAATGTCTCAGATGCCCCAGGCTTCCTGGATTCTGATCCAGCTGGGTCATTACTGCGCAACCTGCAGAAGTTATTTTCACCCTCCATACCTTTGTTAAAACTGCCTGTAAGATGGGTAATGATGATGATAACAATCTACCTCTCAAGGGTGTTAGGAAGAGGAAATGAATTAATCCACACAAAGTATCTCCGAGAGTGCCACTCTGTAACAATAATATACCGATAAGAATACCTTTAGTAATGAAATAATTACTAGCAGCATCACATGACCCCTGCTCCCTGCTCCCTCTCAGGCAGAAGGGCAGGCTGGCATGGTGACTAAAGGATAGACTCTGGAACCAGACTACTTTGGTTTAAAAATTGAGTTTCCTTATCTATAAAATGAGGACTTGATGGATTTATATTTGTAACTTGCTTTTAGAAATGCACACCAAGTAGGTGCTTTCCAGTGCTAAGTAAGTAAATACAGAGGAGAGGGCTGCTTTGACCATTAGGGGATTTGGATTTGAATCTTGGGTTTAGTAGCTCTGTGGCTGCAAATGCAGTCCCCTGGAAGTCAGTTTCCTCGTCTTTAGGATTAGCAAGTTGAAGTCTATCGGTTGTCTTCAAATTTGTTTAGGTAACAGTATATCAGGGAACCTAAGACAAAGTACAAGTAAATATCGTGCAAGACAGGAATAACTACTGTGAAGAGATGTGTTAAGACTAACGGAATTCAAAAGAAGGAAAAGTTACTGGTAGTTTTTTACTGCATGAAGGAGGAAGTACTTCTACTACTTCATGGAAGTAGTGCATGTGAACATAAGAGATTAAGGCCAAAGAAGAGTGTAAGGGAAGGCTTGAGGACAGGAACATGTAGATCAGGGATGAGTAACAGGGAAGAGATGGGTAAGTGCATGAGTGAAGGTCACGTAGAAAAGTTAGGCTGTGGGTAGATCTCAGGTTTAAGAACCAGGCGAGCCAGCATGGATTTTGTTATATAGACACAAAAGATGGCTTTAGTAAATGGAATTGTTGAGAGAAGGTACTCATCCGTCAGACAGCTCCAAGTGTCCAGCCTGGGTGAACCAACAGAAATGGTAGAGGAGATGCAGAGCCAATGACACATGGCATCAGAGATGCGGGAGTAAGTCAAGGGGAGCTGACCATGGGTGAGAAAGTGTGGGCTGAGCTGGCAGTGAGGACAGAGATCCACAGTCAGCAGTCCAGTACACAGAGGACAGGGTACCAGCAGGGACTAGAGACCTGGGTGTGAGATGGGAAGTGGTGTTAAGGAGTCATGAGGAAAACTGGGAAGGGATCACGGGAGCCATGAGAAGACGATGTCCAGGGCTACAGGGATGTCACGGAGGATAAAAGTGACATCTGGTATCTAGGTCTTTTAACAGAATAAACTCATCAGGAAAGGGTGGGGTGTTGGGGGTAGCAGAAAACATGGATTTAAGCACCAAGGATGTGGTAACACTGGTAATAGAGTGATAAAGGAGAATGAAAGTAGAAATGCATTATTTTCTGATGTGTACCAAAGTGTTAACAGTAGTATTTAGGTCTAAAAGGTAGAATTTGTGGTTATTTTGCTTCCTATATTTCTACCTGTTCTATTGTGAATGGTTTTGGTAATAATAAGATAGTAAAGAATTAGAACTCAGATGGCAAAACTGACAGACATCGACTCAAACTTTATGGATTCCTTGTTGTAATACTAATACTTCTAGAAGTTTGGTTTCCTGGAAAATGCATAATAGAAAACTATTAATTACAAAGTATTTAGCTATGGACCAACAAAAAAAAGAGATATTATTGGGGTCATGAAAACCAGTCCTTTGTTTCCTTTAGCTGCTGTGTTGGTGACACTCCAGAACCCTTGAAAAGAGCAGGGCTGGAGTGGACAGGTCAAGGTAGATAAAACTAAGAAAACACCTGAGGTCAGGACCATGAGAAAACTTTTACCTTACATCTATAAAGCCTCCTCTGACATCATTTCTAAAATCCAAATCTAAATAAGACTTAATGAGTCTTATGCCATATCCTTCTAAGGAAAACTTCTCAGGTGGTGGGGGGAAAGTCTTCCAAGGACCAAAAGAAACATAAAGCAATTATATCTACTTTGGGACAGTTCCTGCCACTTGGTTTGATTTAGACATGGAACATGTTTAGTAAAATGTCTTAAGAAAACACAAAGCCTTACTTTAAAAATCACTATGTACTGCTTTAAATTATTCGCTTAAAACACCACTGTAGGAAGCTTTGCTAATGTTAACCACAAAGCCATTAAGATGGCTATAAAGCATTCAAGAAGTCAAACTAATTAGACTATACAGAGGTAAGTAACAATCTGAAAGTTTGCTGCTATAATATCACCACATGTAAAGTTTGGAAATGTTAAATTAGGAAGTACTCAGAATCAGTGAGAAAGGTGAGATTCTGAAGGAGGATGAAACTGAGTATCTGGCCCAATGTCCACTTTTAATTTAATCTTTTGTGTTACACGGTTTTGTGCGAGCCTTTTCAGGGCCTTTGTTCCCCTGTGGTCTGACTAGAGAGCCCCTTGGTCTGGCTAGCCGGGGTGACTGCACTGCCCCCAAGCCTGTCCCTCCAACACAATACCCCCCACCCCATATAATTATTCAGAGAAGAGGCCAACAGCATGACTGCTCCGACACCTGGGTCATGGCCTCTGACACAGGATCTGGGGCCAGGTCAAGTCTGGTCCAGCCGCGGAGGAGCAGGAAAAATGCTAAGGGGGATGGGTGGGAAAGGCAAGCAGAGTGAAATACTCTGCGTTTAAAGAGGGTGTTTAAGCACAGTAACAAAAACACAAATCACATGCAAACAATGTTATCCAAACGTCGTTAGACTGTAGTTTTCTCCTCTCTGAGAGAGAAACCCCAATGAGAGAGATTAGAAAAGCAGGCTTCTTTCCAGTGATTTCTTTGTCTTCTATCATCAGACGTACATTAGAATGGAAAAGGTTAATTCATGATGGTTAAAACAATGCCTGACCCAAACGTGTGAGTATACTGACTTAAAAATAGGTTTTTGCCTAAAAGAATGTAAATTTTACTTAAAGTGCAGATTAAAGTTTCTTTCTTCTGTTTATAAACTGCATTTCCATATAGGATTGTGAAGGATAAACATCTTTCATATCCATTATAAATTTAAAGGATTTTTGTTAATGATCACTATGCCAAAATGTTATAAACCTGTTGTAATAATACAGAATATCTGAGTGTACAGTAGACACAACAGTAGATGGGAGGGGGCAATCCCTCACTCCCTAAATTTCCCTGTGTTCTGTGTAACAAGTTTCTATGGAAGCTGATGGTAGAGTATTTGTCTAAACCTGAAATGACTCAGTGCCTTTTGTTCAGCACCCCTGAAGAGCCTTAAGACAAATAACTCTCACTCCCAGCGAAAACATCCCTTCTCCTACGGAGTTTAGGATAATTTAAAAGAAAGTTCTTTGCATGTGACATTTGAGAATCAGTTTCCTACCAAAATAAGCAAACCCTACTCATAATCCCTATTTTTAACAACACCCCCCCCACACACACACAAAACTCAGATTGCTTTTGCAAAATCCAGAAGCAAATGGCTTTTTCAATCATACTGTGTTCACTAATATTTTGGTCATGTTATTTTTTGAACATGTGATTTCATTTTTATACATCTATCAGGCTTTCAAGACTTCTTGTAAAAAGTATTCTTCATTTTTGACAAATGCATTACTTGAGGTTGTCTGGATAAGAAATATTTGGTGTTGAAGAGTTCTACTTGAACACTGCCTCAAATGAATCCCATTTACATCCAAACCCTGCAAAACCAAACCTCTCACAAACACCATTTTTAATCTTTTATGTTCTTTTCTTATGATACTCCTTTCTGTTTGTGAATCTCTGTGGAAAAAAAGATACCTCACTGGTCCAATTTTGCAAATTGAGAGAGCACAGCCACTGAGTCTCTCTACCACATAATCAGTTAATGGATTTATGCCGGTGGCTGTTATCTCCTATGGGGTAGGGAAGAGAAAAAGGCAGTGGCTTAACTGTCTCCAAATTTATAAGAGCTGTATGTGAACAGTACTAATAAAGCTGGTCCACATTCATGTTCCTGAATTACTTAAAAGTGAATATAATGGAATAATGACTGATTATAAAAATTCAGAATTGTAAGATTAAAAAATTAGAATGGGGGGGGGGGGATATGCAGAATAAGTTACTTTAATTATATTGATATTTCTATCACAAACAATCCTTACCCTAAAAACATCCAGGACTTGACTTACGATAAGGTACTTGGGTTAGCATTTGTTTAAGTAGCTGCTCTGTCTGCCAACACACTTACACTGTCTGTCCCACATACATCACTGCCTTACAAACAATATTTTTATAGACTGACAGAGAGAGCCTATTCACGACAACCAAACTTCCCCCGAAGCCATGAAATAAATTTCCTTTCAGGACTAACATTTCTCTGTCTCACTGTCATGGGCTGGCCATGCCATTTTGACCCTTTTGTAAGGCAACATGGAAATACCATCTATCATCTCCTGAACCACAGCGACTTGGTCGGAGGTGCACAGTTTCATTGCAAAAACATCTGTGGTTTGATAACCATTCCTCCCAATCTCAGCCCTCGGCAGTTAAAAGCGTGCTTACAAGATGGGAAAGATGCAGGTAGACAGCTTGAAACCAATCTTAAATTTCTTCTCAAGTGGGAAACTCGAGCCAGTGAAATATCAGCGTCCTCAATCACAGAGATAAACACGGTCCTGTTATTTATTTATGCCTCCTTTAGAATTCACGAGAAACACTATGTTACAACAACTTATTTAAACTTTCCCAATGTATCACTCTGAAATCGATTTTAATGTTAGCCGATAAGGGAATGTTGGGAGCTCTGTGGTACTAGTAGGGACAGGTCATTACCATGTTAACTGGCTATCAACAGCCTACTGCAATTCTATATAAACCTTAAATCTGTCAGGTATTCAAAGACAGTGAAAATCATTGGGGTCCTGGAAAGTATTCAGTATATCTTAAGATGGTTTTCAACACGTATAATAGAGAATCTCAAACAATTTGAGCATGAAGAATCAAATCAAAAGGCATTTTCTGATAAATAAAACATAGAAGATCTCAGGTTTCTTGTGTTCAATATCCGTTACTTCAGAAATGCTATTGTTTTAACCATGTGTGTAGTCACTGTAAAACCAATCCTAATTTGGAGATACTGATTAAAGCTTAAAAACAAAGCAAGGCATTTTTTTAACTTTAAATTTCTTTTAAGCATTTTGATGATCTGCTTTATTACTTGTTCTCTTATTTGTGTGTGCATGTGCAAGTGTACAAACACACACACACACACTTTTATTTTGTTGAATCATCACGTCACACCTAAATATGTGGACATGCTTCCCCTGAGAACAAGGACAGTCTCTCCTATACAACCATAATACCATGATCACATTCAACAAATTGAGCAAAAATGCAATTTTATCCAATATATAACTCATTTCTAAGTCTCCCAAATTACTTCCAAAATGTCCTTTGTAGCTGCTCCCTCCCTCCCGGCCCAGTGGAAGATCGCACACTGCCTGTCCTATCTCCTTCGCGGAGAACTGCTCCCTTTCCTCTTCCTATCTTTCACAACAATGACACCTTCAAAGAATCCAGTGCAGATGTTTTGTAGACCAACTCACAATTTGGCTGTATCTGTTTGTTTCCTCGTTATTAGATTCAGATTAAACACTTTCTTTTTTTGGTAAGTCTACTCTATCAGTTAAATTATGGCTGTAAGATAGATTCTTTTCTTCAGGGAAATAAACCTTAAAACCCCTATTTTTTGCAAGTGAATTTGTTTTGAACTTTGAATTTGTTACAGTGCTTGTGGAAGGGGGATATTATGGTTTTGAAAGCCTTCCTAACCTCAGAAAGGCCTAATTTTCTCACTGCCCAATCTTATCTATTTATCTACATTTATCCATATAAATGAACTTTTCCCTGACACTGAGGACAATAAAAAAAAAGCACCAACATATTTTTAGGATTCTTGAAAGATTTCTAGAACTATCTGGTATTTTTTGCATAAGTAATACAAATACAGATTTCTTTTCTAAAAAATTCTCAATGAGTCACACTGGAATGCCAATTTTTAATACGCACACAGCATGGGAATAAAATGTACAAAGAACCAGAGCCACACAAATATGCCACTGAGTCAACACAGGAAAGAGAATACGATAAAAACAATCCTTGTAATTCCTCAGAACAGAAATGTGCATTAGCAAAATCAGAGTGTCTCCTTACTTTTTGACGTTTTCAGAGGTTTAAAATGTAGTCTCTATAGTTTTTTGGGTCAGAGTTAAGGTCCATCTGTCATGATTTTCTTCTGAGACAAAAGGTCATTTTATGAAAAGAATGGGAATGTATTCAAGAAAGGGAAACAAAAAAGAAAAAAGAAAAAGAAAAGAAAAGAAAGGGAAACATACCAAAAACAATCCTAATTGGCCATCCAGATGGAGAAAGGTGAAAGTTCAAAAAAATTATTTTAATTGTTTCCTCCACTAATATCTGTAGATCACCCAAAAGCCTATAACTTGTCAAATGATCCTAGAAACTACAGGAATCTTCTCTAATACACTAAGTCATTGTCAAGTATTAGTATGGTGTTCAGTACATAAATTCATAAAAAATCTTCAACAATTTGAACATAGAGAGTTTTTCTGGAGGTACTGTATTTTGGAACTTAATTAGTATAATTTTTTCTAGTAATTAAAATACCCTGTGCCCCAAAGCTAGCAGAATTTGTGGTTTGCTTTGGTTGCAAGAAAGCTCACAGGCATTTCTAGCAACTGTACAAACCCTACAGCATGTGATTAAAGAAGCCAATATCCTGGTTTCACCGATTTTCCAACTTTTATTTATCTTTCCTCCGATTTCTTCATCTAGATACATTCAAAATTTTAAAAAATGCTTTTTTCTCATTAGGATCAAATGTTTGTTATAGAAAGTTTATAAAACTCAGACAAGCAAAAAGAGGAAATAAAAATAAAATGTCCTAATACCAGCACCCAGATACAAGCACTTTTAACATGAGGTGTTTTTTTTTTAATTCCCTTTTCTACTCACATACACATACTGAATATTTTTTTGTATTTTATAGACTGCCTTTTTCATTCAATATGCTGTGAATAACCACTCATGGTACTAAATAGTCTTCTAAAACATTCCTTTCAATGTCCACATTTATTCAAATTGTATGGATGTACCACATAGAGGTTAACTAAAGCTCTGTAATTGAATATTTAGGTTTCTTCCAGCTTTTCACAATTATAAATGATCCTGTACATTACAGTGAACATCTTGATGGTTAAATGCGTGTGTGGCTCAGTTGGTTAAGCGGCCAACTCTTGGTTTTAGCTCAGGTGACAATGACAGGGTCGTGAGATTGAACCCCATTCAGGACTCTGCCCTAGGCGGGGAGTCTGCTTCTCTCCCTTTCCCCCTGCTTGCTTGCTCACTCTCTCTCTCTTTTTTGTTCTCTCTAAAATAAAAATAAAATAAATCTTAAATGTGTGTGTTCTTTAGTATTTTCTCATGACAGGTGTCTACTAACAGAATTGCTGTGTAAAGAAAGCAGTATGTATATTACAGCCCCCCCCTTGTGGTGTTACCCAGTGACACCTAGAAAAGCTGTGTTATCAATTTACATTCCTACTATTAGTAGTAGTTGTTTAATCCCAAACCCTTACAAACACTGAGACTCCTATCACCTATTTGTTTTTTGTTGTTGTTGTTGAATTTTGTGTTTCCATACTGAGTCACTCCTCCCAATCTTTCTAGGAAAAGGAAGCAGGAGATATGCACATCTGAAATAATGACTTGTTAGATGTATTTACGTTACACAATCTACCAAGGAAGATGGACACACTATGGTAATCAGGCAAAATGTGCTGCCTACTGTCTCTACGGGTTTCTTAAGTTATTGTTAACATCCTGGCAGGCTGAGAATGGCAAGATGCCATTTTGACTTCGGCTGAAGGAACAGCTCTAGTTTTTGTAATAAATCAAGAGAAGAGTCAATGGAGTCAGCTATCTCAGCTGATACAAGAGGCCTCCACCTACATAGGGCAGCCTACATTTTCTGGGATGTTATACAAAGTCCTTCAAGGTTTCACCTGTTTGAAAACAGAGTAAAAAAACGTGTAAAAATCCCAATAAAGTCTTCAGGATTATGTTATCACACTAGTTTACCCTAATCAATTGATTAATCAGATTGTTTTAATAGTAAGCTACTCCAGGATTTAGCCTGTTCTGATGATTAGTCTATAACTATGTTTATGCCATGCTTTCTTTAACTCTTTCATTATACCATCAGGGTTTTTCACTTAGTTAACCTGGTATCCTTCAGATAACAATACAATATCAGCTCCTCAGGGAAGTCTACCCTGACCTCCACCCTCAAGCTCTTCTGTCCCTTGTAACACGGTCTTTATAACTCCCTCTGCTTCACCATCACAGGGCCTACTAAGGTTTGTAATTACAGTTTCTGGTGATTTTATGAATGTCTATTTTCTCTTCCAGATATTACGGCTTCATAACTGGGTAGTTACGTAGAAATACCTGTTTCAAAATTTTAGGACAACGGTCTCTAAAACTTTATTTTACCTCCCTTTAGTAAAATATTCTTCTACCGTGTATACTCATAACATATAAGCTTTTATTTATAGCATATACACATATGGCTGCCCCGATATACTATCACATTACAAAATAAACACGCACAAATATTTTTAAAGGCTAAGGTATAAAATATTTTCCTCTAGTAATGGCCTATCTTGCAGCTCCCTTTCTATCCCATGGAGTACATAATTAGTGCAAAACTAAAATTTTTATTTGCATGAACTATTTTTTTTTTTTAAAGAACAGGCTTAAAGCAAATACAAAACAAAACCCACAAGTATAATTACTACTTTACAACTATTTTTTTTCTATCCACCCTGAAGTTTCTTTCATGTGCTAATGGTGGTATTTTAAAAAAACCTACTCTCCTTTAACTTACTTAGATCTTTAAGGACCTCACACATCTAAAGACTCTTTACATTCACCAGAAACTTCCAGAGTAGTCTGAGGGCTGACAAGCAGTATGATTAATGGACAGTATTGATTTAATTTTCTCCATGAGTTTTTCCTTCTATAAGGAAAACTGTTCGTAATTCATGTCCTTTTGCCATGTTTACAGATTTTTAAAAAGAGGAGAATGAAAAGCTTACTGAAGTTTTTCCATCATTCAAAAAGTACCATTTGAAAGCTCTGGTCTATAAAACAATCAAGAGCTGATCGATGGCTCTGAGTATCTTCCTAAGACCAAGGAAATACTGCTTTTATTTGTCACCATTTTAATGGGAGTTTATTAGCACATCTAGAAAAGAATTAGGAAATAAAACCATAAAATTAGTTTAATAAATAAGCTTCAAAATATAAATACAAAGTGCTATAGAGGACAACGGGATATTTTAGAAGAAAGATACATTAAGTTAAATGTTCAATATAAGCCTTTTAGTTAAAAGCCATGAAACAGATGTCAGCGTCATCAGATATAAATGATTAAAGTTTCTCCAAATATCTTAATTTGAAGTGTCATTTGGAACCAATCAAAACACTTTTTCTGGAGACAAACAATGCGAATAATACTTTTTATTTTTTATAGCTGAAGAAAAACTTAACTTAACATATGAAGAGCTACACAACTGGTAATTCTCATCCTCGCCCATATTTTGATAGTACTTTTTTATTTTTTTAAGTCTTCTGTTGTTTGCTTTCCTTAAAGGAAAAATATTTCAAATGAAATTTAATTTGAGGGGGTCAGCAGGTAGGGATATTTGCTGGTGGCAAAAGAGACAGAGAAGGATGATCTGCCCAGAGCATCCCTGACTCAAACTATTCTAACATTAAACCCCAAACTTAAGTGACATCAGACTCAAAACTGGAAACACATCCCAATTGGTATTTCACTTTAGGGACTAGTAAAAATAAAGCAACACACTGGTACTTGAAATAATGTAACTTCCTTATCCTGCTTATTTTCTCCATCTCCACAGGGGCCTTATACTTTATTTAAGGCTCTTTTCAGTCAGGCATGTGAATGAAGCTCCACAAGTACTCTAAATCTTTACCCAACGCCATAGGTCAGAGGGTTATCTGTGCTATGTAGTTTTAGGGTAGATGATTTTCTTTCCTCTTTTCTTTTCCTTCCTTCTTTTTTTTTTAAGCAGGAGAACAAAACGAATGCGTATCAATCAGAGCAAACTAATTTAGGTACTAAAAACGTTCTTCTTCTACAGATAAACTGCCTTCTCAAGAAACCACTAAATATCAACTTTTCAGGCATTCTACAAAGAGAAACCAGATGCAACTGAACTCCCCTCCCCACCCATTGTCTGCTAGAAAACTTGTCCCACAGCTGCGAAAGCCGTAAAACAACTTCAAGCCTCCAAAAGTGATGACCATTTAGGCAAAGGCATCCATTTCGTTCCTGGGGGAAAAAAAACAAATTGGCTTTATCTTTAAAAAAAGAAAAAAAAAGTGGTAGCTGTGCATCGTTTTTGTTCACAAATTACACTGCATTTAATAACAAGACAAATGTTTCTCACAGAGCTTTCCATGTTTTAGAGCATTTTCAAAGGTGATGACTATTCAAGACTAAGAATATAAAAGCCCAGGAAAAACCATCAAAATTCTTTTCTAAATTATTTTTTGGTGTTTGATATGGAAAGTTGAAGCTCATTT
This sequence comes from Mustela putorius furo, assembly GCF_011764305.1. Lineage (NCBI taxonomy): Eukaryota > Metazoa > Chordata > Mammalia > Carnivora > Mustelidae > Mustela > Mustela putorius. The sequence continues at coordinate 800,878 of NW_025421437.1, forward strand.
TTTTTTAAGATGGTAAAAAATAATGTAACAAAATACAAGCATTTATTTCTCCCTTCCTTCTGTCTCTCCAAATGATTTTCCTTAAAAAGAGAAACAGAATTATTAGGTATAACATCCCATAGGATGCCATTAATACAACTGATGCAGTACAATATACAGCAGAAGAATATAAGGTATTTATTCTTTCAGGAGACATTGTCATTTTAATGCTGTTTACAATCCTCTGAAGTTCAGAGGCAAAAATGCAAATTATGATAGTATTGCTATTGCAGTGTAAAACAGCTTCTGTAATTTGTTACAAGATTTGGTTTGGAATTTGCCAACTGTATTTCTCCTGTAACATAGCAGTAATGATTCACTGGATCTTCTTTGCTTCCTTATTTAGAATTCCTCTGTATTTGTGTGGCCAGAAAAGAAACTGATAAATGTTCAGAATTGCACCAAAATGAGATTATGTATGACCTTATCTATATGGAAATCATAGAAAGAATTTCAGTTTCCTGAGGTCTAGGAAGATAATTAAAAAAAAAAAAAAAAAGACTGGACTGACAGTGATTAACACAGAAAATGAGACTGTTCAAAGTTTCACAGAGTAAGAGGAATTTCAGTGGGATTTGTTGGATGTGTCTCACTTCCCTGAAAATGACCTAATGTCCTTTGTTTTACAGTTATGCTGACAGAGGTTTCTCCTGCTCAAGTTTTTCATCAGTTTCTTTCAAGGCAGCTAAGCCAGAGAGATGCCAAGTCTCTCGGAGAAGGGCTGCCTCAGTATGAAGACTTAACTCCCAGCTGTACACAGACTCACCATTTTGGATCTTCTGAACGCTAAATATATTAAGATGTTACAGACATCTCCCCTAGGGACACCGATCTTTTCAACCCAACGTGATCAAAAAACTCAACTCAGTATCTGCCACTTCTCCAAACCTGATTTTGTTCCTGAAAGTCTTACTCCAATTAAAGTGCCGTCCACTCCAAGCTCTTGGGAATCATTCCAACTTCTTCTTCTCTGTAATCATATTTTATATAGAGTAACTAGTTCCCAAGCACTTACTTTGTACCATACAGTGTGCTGAGGGTTCCACACGCACTAGCACATTTAATTCTCAAAAACCCGGAGGAGCCTGGGTGGGCTCAGGGGGTTAAGAGTCTGGCTCTTGATCTCAGATCAGGTCTTGATCTCAGCATCATGAGTTTAGGCCCTGCATTGGGGCCCCAAGCTGGTGTGGAGCCTACTTAAATCATCATCATCATCATCATCATCCTCCTCAACATCTTAGACATTTACAGCAAGGTGAGGATCATAAAGATAGAGTGACTTGACACTAGTGGGTAGAGAGCTAGAATTCAAATCCTGGCCATTTGGGAATGTAAGTTGTTGCAGCCACTCTGGAAAACAGCATGGAGGTTCCTCAGAAAGTTGAAAATAGAGCTACCCTACAACGCAGCAATTGCACTACTGGACATTTTACCCCATAGATAGAAATGTAGGGATCCGAAGGGGCACAGGCACCCTAATGTTTATAGCAGCAATGTCCACAATAGGCAAATTATGGAAACAGCCTAGATGTCTGTCAACAGATGAATGGATAAAGAAGATGTGTACATGTATATACAGTGGAATATTATGCAGCCATCAAAATTGAAATCTTGTCATTTGCAACAGCGTGGATGGGACTAGAAGGTCTTATGCTAATCAAAATAGGTCAATCAGATAAAGACAATTATCATATGATCTCACTGATATGAGGAATTTGAGAAACAAGGCAGAGGATCATAGGGAAAGAGAGGAAAAAATGAAACAAGATAAAACCAGAGAGGGAGACAAACCATAAGAGACTCTTAATCTCATGAACAAACTGAGGGCTGCTGGAGGGAGGGGGGTGAGAGAGATGGCTGGGTGATGGGCATTGGGGAGGGTATGTGCTACGGTGAGTGCTGTGAAATGTGTAAGACTAATGAATCACAGACCTATACCCCTGAAGCAAATAATACATTATAGGCTAATTAAAAAAAAAAAAAAAAAAAAAAAACAAATCCTGGCAATTTAGCTCAAAACCCAGTATTCTATTTTACTTTCTAAATTTAGATACACTTAAGTGGACCTTTTTGGTATACAGTTTTATTTAACATGTACAGATTTGTCCACTACCACCACAATCAGGATACAGAATTCCATCACAGCAAGAAACCCCTCTGTGCTTCCCTTTGTAATAAAGTTTAAGCCCCCACCCCTAATCCTCGGCAGTCACTAATCTAGTTCTGACTTTCCAAGAATGTCATATCAGGGAAATGATACAGAATATAACCTTTGAGACTAGCCTCTTTCACTCCATATAATGCCACTGAGATCCGCTTACAAATTGTTGCAAACAGCAAACAGTCCATCGCTCTTCATTGCTGAGAGTGTTTCCACCATTCAAATATACTGCAGGTTGTTCATCCATTCTCCCACGGAAGGACATTCATGGCTTCCAGTATTTGGGGTGGAACAGAGCCATGCATTTGTGTTATAGGTTCTTGTGTGGACATAAGTTTTCATTTTTCTAGAGTAAATACCTAGGATGTGACTGCTGGGTCATATGGTACAGGCGTGTTTAAGTTTAAAAACAACAAAAGCATTGAACTGTTTTTCAGAGTGGCTGGACCATTTTGCATTCCTACGGTAATGCATGGGATTTCCCAGTGTTCTGCATCCATGGCAGCACTTGCTATTGGTCATCTTGGCATTTAAAATTTTTCAGTTCGGGCATCTGGGTGGCTCCATCAGTTAAGTGTCTGCCTTGGCTGTCTCCTCCCTCTCCCCGTTCCCTTTCCCTGCCCGTTCCCTTCTGCCTGTGATCTCTCTCTCTCTCTGTCTCTAACAAATAAATAAAATCTTTTTTTTTTCTTAAAGATTTTATTTATTTATTTGACAGAGATCACAAGCAGGCAGAGAGGCAGGCAGAGAGGGGAGGAAGCAGGCTCCCTGCCGAGCAGAGAGCCCGATGTGGGGCTCAATCTCAGGACCCGCGGATCATGACCAGAGCAGAAGGCAGAGACTTTAACCCACTGAGCCACCCAGGCGCCCCCAAATAAATAAAATCTTTAAAAAAAATAAATAAAAAATTTTTAGTCATTCTGATAGGCATGTAGTGGTAGCCTACTGCAGTTTAAAATTTTAAATTTGCATTTCTCTAATGGCTAATGATGTTGAGCATCTTTTCATAGATCCCTTAGGTGTGACCCCGATACTTATATCTGAAGGCCTCCCATCAGGCCACATGTAATCAGTGAAGTCCTGATTAAGCTGAGATTCAGAGTTGGATGCTTAAGCGACTGAAGCACCCAAGCGCCCCATGACTGTTGTGAGTCCCAAACAACTTTGTATCTTCCTTCTCTCCAATAAATTACCATCTTAGCTCACACCCTCATCCTCTTAGATTACTTCAACACCCATCATCTTGATTTCCTGTCTTCAGTAACTCCCTCCCTGGCCCATACTCAATGCATTTTCTAAACCTATCCTAGACCTTGTCATTACTTTATCTTTCTAAAACAAACCATGTTATACTCTCAGTTAAAAACTTTTGGGGCGCCTGGGTGGCTCAGTGGGTAAAGCCTCTGCCTTCGGCTCAGGTCATGATCTCAGGGTCCTGGGATTGAGCCCTGCATCGGGCTTTCTGCTCAGCAGGGAGCCTGCTTCCCCCTCTCTCTCTGCCTGCCTCTCTGCCTACTTGTGATCTCTCTCTCTGTCAAATAAAGAAATAAAATCTTTAAAAAAAAAAAAAAACTTTTGATGGCCCCTCATTACTGTATTGCAGGACAAACACCAAATCAATTATTAACGTCCACAGGGCTTTTAAGACATGGCTCTATTTAACTCTACAGCTTCAAACTCCTACAACTTCTAAACTCCTACGCATGTGACCCATTATATACCACTCAGGCCACCTCTTCGATCTTCTATTTTGTACCTTATAACTTCCTATTATTAGAGTGACTTTCCTCCATTCTCTCCTAGGTAAACCGTTCTCACACATGCAGTCATGTGTGAGTCATAAATAAGTCATTTATCCTTTGTGTTCTATCTCAATATTGTCTATTAGGACATTCTCCTATGGGGACTAATAGGTCCTTCATGCTGAGCTTAAATACTCGGGAAGCGGACATGCCATCTCATGTCCATATTCCTTGTCCCCAATACAGAACCTGGGACACAGTATGTGCTTTCAATCAATATATACTAATTTTTAAATTTTAACAATAATAGAAAATAAACTTAACATCCATAATTAGGCTAGGTAAACTTTAATATGAAAATTTTATGAAACAAGAAATGGCAATAACATTGGTATAGATAGCAATCTCATGTTATTAAACCAAGTAGATTTACATTAAGTTCTAAGAAAAATATATATTGTGTAATCCTAAAATTAGAAATTTTGCATTTTTTATTTAGCACTATCTTCTAGGCAAGGTCTTCAGAAGGTGTTAGCAGAAGAAATCAATCACACAAGCCAAAGCTGTATGTTGTGAGGATGATTTCAATTTTGTGACTGATTTACTGGTAATTAATTTATATTAGTTTAATGGTAACTGCAGCCCATTATCAGTAACTTTTAACTTGAGTTCATCTCCTGATTTGCAAGGCCACTGAGCTTCTGTGTCACAAGCCTTCTAGGAGGGGCGCAAAAGAACCACCAAGAAAGCATAGAAGTCTCTCTTTATCTGAAATCTATTGAGTTCCATAAGACACTGTACTCACTGTATTCACACAGTGTTAACCAGGGCTTTGTAAACAGTATTGTAGCTCTAAAAGCCTATCCTCAAGCTCAATGGTAGCAGCTGAGTGAGTTCAAAATATTCTTCTTTTGAGTGACTTATAAATGCTCCTGGATTTACGCTGTGGCTTCGAAGAACAATTTATATTACAGGTTTATGTTTATGGAATCCATAGCTATATTTCCTTTACTTCCTTGTTCATTTAAAAACATGAAATTTAATTAACTTGGCAATCACAGTTGCCTAAAACGAAATGTACCAAATCAAGAGTAATTAGGCATTCTCAGGGGGCACAGAATACACCATTAGATTTGTGACTACATGCGTCTTGAGAGCTGACTCAAGAAAAGGGAGGAAGAATTAAAACACTTTAACACAGTTATGGAGCTGACTTTAAGACAACCATAAACCAAAGATCCAACAATCTTTCCCTTTATAAAACAGTAGGGTTTGTATTTTTAGATATGGGAACAATATTACCTTAACACTTTGATTTCTGAAGAGGGTCAGCACAAAGAAATTTCCAAATTTACTGTTTTGGTGGAGGCGTATATGTATATATAGATATGTTACACAGTGACTGTAGTTCCCAAAAGTCAAGTATAAATTGATTAAAAGCAGCAGAATATGCTGTTCTCTGAAGAAATCTTTATTTGTGTGCACAAAAATTGCCACGTGCAACAGGACCATAGCAAACATGGAATATAGGCTTATCTCTGAATCAGAAAGAAAGTGAAAAAGAAAACTCACAAAAACCTCTTTCAGGCAGTAGGCAGTTCTGAGCTGCTACGTGTCTTACTTCTCCACATTATATTTTACACACTACAACAGAAAGATACTTCTAAACAAATCTAATTGGGTCACTAGCTTGCTTAAAATGATTCAGTTTCATGCTGCCCTTAAGATAAAAGCCCCAAATTCCCTCAGGCAGTCTCCCAGGTGCCTGCCGCACACTGTTGTCAGACAGCAACGCTTCATCTACTCCAGAGCCTGGTCTCCACACCTCCTGGACGTCCCACGTGAATTTCACCAGTCCCTGAGTATCTCCTGGCTTCTCTGCTACTACACCCTCTTCTCAAAGCAGATTTACCACAAAGTTGTGAGAACTTTTTAATTTTCAGAACCCTTCACTTTTAATGGAGCCTCTACCTGCAGGGTAAGTCCAAGGCCCCATATCGATAATATACTTTTACATTATTTAATATACTTTTACATTATTTTTATGTTATTACACATTATTTTCTTAGGTCCCACCTAACCTGTACTTGCCCCTGCCTCTTTGCCTGACTAATCCTACCCACCCTTAAATCTCAACCTAAATGTTACTTCTTCCTGGAAGCCCACCCCCATTCCAGCCCTGAAATAGGTCAGAAGCACCTGCAGAATGTTGTCAAAGAGTTCGTCGCCTGGTATTTTAGTTGCTTATTTGTTGGTCTTCCTCCTAGACACAAATGCTATAACCATGTTTACATTAAATATATATGGCAGTCCCTAAACTAGGGACTGCCATACAGTAAGCTCTGTAAGTATCTAAGAATGAAAGAAGGACTTTGTCAATGAGCACTGAGTGACAGACAAAACACAGGGAGGAAGGGCCTCAACTGGAAGATTATACCTGAGAGCCTGGGATTCATCCACTTCCTGGATGTCTGGGGGAAAAAAAATGCATCGATTAAAGGATGATACCCATGAAAGGCCATGTTTCTTTCCCTGTGAAAGCTGAGGAGTATGGGGAGATAGACTTGAAACAAAGTATGCAATAAAAAGTGCAGTGAAAGTAGACTTAGGGGAAGGCTACAATAATTAAAAACTATAATTGGCCTGACAATCAGGAGAGTCAGCTATATAGGAGCTCAGAAAGCACAAAAACAAATTCTGAAAGATTTCCAACAAAAGCAACAAACTAACCCTAAAAATCTATTAACTTTATAAAGAATATTCACTATTTAGAAAAATATATACCAAGTCATCCAGACCAGTGTTTCCCAAGCTTCAGTGTACATACAATCACGAAATAATCCTGTTAAAACAGAGATTCTGATTCAGAAGCTCTGGCAGGAGAGGGGACAAGGGAAACCCAAAACTTCTAGATTTTGCTGCTGTTCCTGGGACCACATTTTCAAGAGCAACAACACTAGAGTCTACACCTGGCAAAAGACAAAAAACACTACCTAAAGATACCTGCAGACTGAAAGTGAGGGGGTAGAGAAACACCTACGATGCAAATGGAAGTCAAAAGAAAGCTGGAGTAGCAATACTTATATCAGACAAAATAGACTTTATTTCTTTTAGAGACTGTATTTATTGACAGAGAGCACACACGCACAAGGGGGAGCTGCAGAGGGAGAGGGAGAAGCAGGCCCCCACTGAGCAGGGAGCCCAACCCCAAGACCATGGGATCATGACCCGCATCAACGGGAGATGCTTAACCAACTGAGCCACCAAGGCGCCCCCAAAATAGACTTCAAAACAAAGACTATAACTAGAGTCTACACCTGGAATTGCCAACATATAGTAATATGGTCCCCTGCCTCTGGGTCAGCCTGCTAGCTAAAAACAGTTTTTACATTTTGAAGTGATCAGAAAATAATTTTAAATAATAGTATTTTGTGACATGTCAAAAATATATGAAACTCAAATTTCAGTGTCCACAGATAAAGTTTTATTGGAACATAACCACATCCATGCATTTTCCTCTGGCTGCCTTTGTGTTACAGTGGCAGGACGGAACACTTGTGGTATCTCTTACAGCCCACTGTATAAGTCTGCTGGGGCTGCCATAGCAAAAATACCATAGACCGGATGGCTTAAGCCACAGAAGTTAATTTCTTGCTTCTGGAGACTGGGAAGTCCAAGATCAGGTCGTGGAAGTGTTCAGTTTCTGAGGAGAGCTCTCTTCCTGACTTGTGGACAACCAGCTTCTCACTGAGATCCTGCACACATGGTAGAGAGAGCTCTGTTGTCTCCTCCTCTTCCTATAAGGGCACCTGTCTATCACATTAGGGCCCCACCCTTATGACCTCACTTAACAGTTATCCCGTACTCCAAAGCCATCTTTCCATATCCAGTCACATTAGGGATTAGGGCCTCAACATATGACTTTCATGAGGACATGAATATTCAGTCTATAACACCCACAAAGCTTAAAATATTTACTATCCATTCCACTGCAGAAAAAGTCTGCCTACCCCTGGTATAGATGTTGCTTCTCCAAGTGGGTAGGAATGCAAAGATTATTAGGCTCCACTCAAACCTATTAAATTAGTATCTTCATTTTTAACAAGACCCTGGGTGTAGATACTAAAGTTCAAGGAGCACTGGTTTCCAAATCTACTGATCACAGTAAATCACATGAAAAAAAAATTTTAAATATAGATTTCCAGACTCCATCCTAGAAGGAGAACAATTTTAAAAACAATTACAACAGCTAACATTTGTTGAGGACTTACAGTGCAGTTTTCTAGGAACCATGTTAACTTTTATATACATTATTTCATTTAAACTTCCTAATATTTTAAAATAGCTATTACTATTATTATTATCACTACCTAAAAAAGATTAGGCAAATAACCAGGATTTAATTTGCTAATAAGTTACAGAGCTAATGTCAGGCAACAGACATGAAATTTACTTCACAGCTATTTTTCTTTTAGCTATCGGTGCCAAGTGCCTCCTATAATAGGGCATTATAAATGATGTACCATGGGAATGACTGACACCATCTGAGATCACAAGACGATTCCCAGAGGGTTGAAACTTAAAAGCTGGGGAAGATTTTTCCAAATGGAAAGAGACATATCTCCAATTTCGTCCAAGGAGTATCAGAAATATTTTAGAATGGCAGATAACCTTTCATTCAAGAGAGAGAATTTAAGGAAAGATCACCAGATGACAGCACCGTAAGCTTTGTATAGTTCATACAGTTTCACAAGTCTATAAATATTTTGTCTTTAAATGGAGGTAGCTGCAAACTGTCAAATGAAAATCTGTCCCTTCCTTTGTTACTGTCATAATATAACAGTATTTTTTTTTTTTTTTTTTAGTAACAGGATTTTTAAAGAAATGGATGCTCTGTTTCTTTTGAGCATCTTTTTGAGGTACTTTTGAGGTACATTCTTTTGAGGTACTGGTTTTTAAATTTTTCAAGTATTAAGATTCTAAAGTTTGAGCTAAATAGCTCTTATATGTGCTATGTTCAGATACTGTAGAAATATTTAAAAGTTTTTGATCTCCTAGTAAATTAAGAAAAAATAGTTGAATATTTCTTAAAATCTGCATTGAATTTTCAACACATTTTGGCTAGATAATAGATTAAACACAAGAAAGGGTAACTTAAAATATAAGTAATAGAGAAATAAGTAAAATACAGTATTTTTACAATGTTTCCTTTGTTATAATTTGTACTCCCACATTGTCAGTCAGTTTTCTGGTCTACAGAGTAAGTGGTTTCCAAAATTATTCACGTGAGTTAAATGAATTTATTTTGTAATTCTTTTAAAGGAAGGAAAGGGAGAGTGCAATCAGACACTGTTCAGAGGAACTATTTCTACTAAAAGTGGAATTTAACAGTTATAAAGCATAGGAAGAACTGAAGAGAGGCAAAAAATGTGAGGTATGTCCCCAGTGATCTTGCCTGTGGTAAATGACAGCAATAATGTCCAGGAATTTCTACACCAATCCCTAAAAATGATCTGTTAACAAACAAATGCAAACTGATCTCACAGAAACCAATGCTACTTTGTGAAGTCAACACTAATCTGGGCAGAGTGCTTCATGATGCCTACGTTGATTATATGTTACTTTAGAATCCTGGCATCTATAGTGATATTTGAGATAGTAGTTGAAATCAAGCCACCAAATTATTTGAAAGGAATTTTTAGGCTAAAAGTCAGTATGCTAAGATATACTGGAAACTATACACAATTGGGAAGATTTGTTTATAAAATATGGTGTAGTTTTTTACTCTATCTTAAGGGGTGCAGTAAGAAAATTGAAAAACAGCCACAATACAAGGATTTTCACCTGTAGCATGTTGCCAAAGATTTTTCTGAATGTTCTCTAAGGCTTCCTTGTGTGAGAGGAAAGAGGGAACAGAGTCTCTGAAAAGACTTTGGCCTGCCTTAAAACGTGACTTCCATATTTCGTAAACTGAGTGATTCTAGTTCTTTTCAAAACAAAATCACTATTATAGTGAGGTTCACAATGAACCCTCTCTGATAAAAGTAGTCTCTTTTATGCCACAAAATCTTGTCCTCTCTTGACTAAAGGAAAGATTACAACTTCCTCCAGCTACATGAGTTTGGCTCACCAGTAGTACCTCTTGATTTTCTTTCCTCAGATCAACCGAATCCTATTCTGGTTATGGTAAAGGATAACACCCAGAAATCCGACTTAATTTTACCATGTTTCCATACAAACTGGCTAAGGGACTCTAAAACTACTTGTCACTCAGGAATTGTTTTTTTTGTTTTTGTTTTTGGGGTTTTTTTTGGCCTCCTATTCCCCCCAGTTAGGGGAATTCCATTTTGGATTTCTCAAAAAAAGATCGGTAAGTTTTGAAGGTGTACAAGGAATCCAGGAACATTACTGACTTTAAATATTTTGGATCTTTGTAATTGCTACTGAATCTCATGGTCACTAATCAAGCTTGCTGTGAAGTGTTAATAGTACACATTCTTTGGCAAAATAGAAGCTAAAGATTATCAGTGTCCCAAACGCTAAACTAACAACAGGACCATCTAAATAATCTCCCCTTTCCCCTTTTTATATAAATACTGAAAAATTAAGAGGTTTCTGACAGCTTATGAAAATAGTTCTCTTTGCAATTAGAAACTAACTTCAGAATTTGAAGCCAATTTCTGAAATAAACAGACAAAAAAACCAAATTATTGGGGCACCTGGGTGGCTCAATGGGTTAAAGCCTCTGCCTTCGGCTCAGGTCATGATCCCAGGGTCCTGGGATCGAGCCCCATGTCAGGCTCTCTGCTCAACAGGGAGCCTGCTTCCTCCTCTCTCTCTGACTACTTGCGATTTCTGTCAAATAAATAGATAAATAAAAATCTTTTTTAAAAAACCCCAAATTATTTCAATCTGTTATTAGGGAATACAAGTATGCTATTAATTTTGCTTCTATTTATTGTGTGATAAGCTTAATGAATGTTTTAAAATTCCACTTAAAAAGGTAAACATGAGAAGTGTTAAAGGGAGGAAAAACTGAATGAAAATCATCACAACAAAGATGCAAATCTTAAAGAAAACCTCAAAAAAACCACAATTTAGAACAAATCACATAAACATTTAATCACCACAAATTTTTTCCCAACCACCAAACCATTTCTAATTAAAAGCAAACTGCAAAAAATCATTAAACTAGAACACCAGCAACACAAAACCTCACTCTAAACATTTTATACAAAGCAAAATGTTTTTATTTTTTTTTAAAAAAATCATTAAAATTACAAGTACAACTGAGAGGCAGACAGAACCAGAGAAACATCAAAATACCTCTACTCGCTCCCACCATTATTTCTATTACACTAGCCGAAAGGACAAAATAATCTTTTCAGGCGCCCTTTTTTAAAAAAACAAAACATTCTACATCTCTGAACTGAGCATTGAGGGTTTAGTGTAAAATGCTGTCAAACAACTTTAATTACTAAGTACAATCAGAACTTCGGGAAGAAAGTAAATCAAGTTAGTGTCTTTTGTTTTAATTTTTCTTGTTTTGAGCAGAGGTCACATCTGTTATATCTGTTCATTTAGTACCACAACGTCTTATTTAGAAAAATAATTTGTTAATTCTTGTTAAATGAATTGAAATACACAAATTCATTTCTTTTTTTTTGGAAACAAAGAACTGTATGTTACCAAGGACAATGTGTCCCAATAACATACTTTTTAGTTGAAAACTTAATTAGCAGAAGTAACAAAAGGAAGTGTATTAGGGCATCAGAGAAGGGATTAGTATGAAAATGAAATTTTGAGACATCAGTTTGCTACTCAAATTGACACTGAATTAGCAAAGAGAAGCATTTAAATTACATTTCCAAGCCTACTTAGTGAATCTAGTTCTAGTTAGAGCATCTTTAATGTACAAAAGCTCTGTGAAAGAAAGTATTCACCATGCAAGACACAGATAGGGTTCCCTTAACCTACTGCCCTCTGCACACATCACTCTCTGTTAAACAGGCAGCTACCGCCAGATGCTCTTGCTAAAAATGGTCACAGATGGTCAGTTGTCCAGTTAACAGAACATACTGCCCTCCCAATAGCTGAAAGTAAGAAGGGAAGGAGTGAGAGCTCTTAACACTTGCCTGCTCAGTGGGTTACACACATTCAACTTAGTGTAAGCTTGGCTAGGCCTCAACAGTGTCTTTCCAAAAAAGAAGACTCTACAGACCCTACAGCTCTCAAGATTAAAAAGCATTTTAAAGGTGAGCTAGTCAACAGCCATATAATACTTAGATCTATACAACTGCATCTCTGCTGGTCAACCCATTGCAGCCCTGGCTTGGGACCTCCAGAGGTGTGGAATCCACTATCCAAAGAAAGTCCCAAGGCTGAGATGGAGTCCCCTGTTACCCTGCACTGCAATTACCCCAACTGCTCAGTCTAATTCCACAGTCAGGAAACATGGAGTTATTTTAACAGAGAGGCATACTGACTATAACAAAATAATTTCCCAGTGTATGCATTACACAGTGATTTTAAGCTGGGTTACCCAAAACACATGGATACACAATGGATTTTATAACATAAAAACACAGGCTATAACAGATGTGATTTATTTTTAAAAACACAGGAGGAAAGTAAAGTCCGTAGTACTAAAAGCTATTAGCTAGAGATTATAAAAAATTTCAACAAAGATCAATGGGTCTTCTCTATATTTATATGCACCTATAGAAAATGTTTAAATTTTAAAGCACTGTTTTGTTTTTAAGATTCCATTTATTTATTTGACAGAAAGAAGGAGAGAGCACAGCAGGGGGCAGCAGCAGAGGAAGAGGGAGAAGAAGGCTCCCCGCTGAGTAAGGAGCCCTATGTTGGACTCCATCCCAGGACTGTGGGATCATTACCCAGGCCAAAGGCAGATGCCCAATCGACTGAGCCACCCAGGCACACCCCAAAACATTGTTTTAATTGACAAAGTGTTTGGTGTTTTTTCTAAAGATTTATTTGACAAAGAGCACAAGTAGGCAGAGAGTAGGCTCCCCACTGAGCAGAGAACCTGATGCAAGGCTCGGGATCCTAGGGTCCGATCATGACCTGAGCCAAAGGCAGAGGCTTTTAACCCACTGAGCGACACAGGCGCCCCTTGACAAAGTTTTAATAAGATGTTTCTACAAACTTTTCACAAGCAGAGCATTACTCTGTTCTTCCCAATACATTATTCATTTTGTTTAAAACAAGCTACCTATGTGTGTTCAAGAAGATTGCTCCATGAACTTACTTTTTGTATCTTCTACTTTTTTTTTTTTCCTTAACAGTGAAGGAATTGGAAATACTGAGTTTGATGTATGATTTTTCTATTGTCCCAAATCCTGTTTTTTTTTTTTTTTTTTTTCCAAATCCTGTTTCTTACTTGATAACGTAGTGCAACTCTTTTGAATAAAGGATATGAACATAGAAAGTAAGAGCATACTGAGAAACCTCAGCTAGGAATATGTGCTCCTGACTCTGGTGACAGGCTGGGCTAACATCACCTCTGAGTCCTTGGTTTTAAGGAAGGTCAGCCTGGAACATATGTAACTTCTCCTCATCATTTATAAAACTGTGTGACAGGGATCAATAGTGAAATTTATTTAGGCAAATGCAGATTAAATTAACATCCAAGACAATAAGATTAGAAGCAAAATGCCATCTGGAAAACTACAGTAAAGAACTGGAGGATGGGGTCGCATGTCCCTGCCTCTAAAAACAGACTCCCACCACTGCTTTTCACCGGCAGGGTCTCAGGACTCCTGCTGTTTTCACAGGCCTGAAAGAAGCAAATGGAGCTCTCCCTAGTGGGGTCCTCCCACCTCTTCCCTTTCTGCACTCCAAAGGGTAGTCTGCGAGGGGGAAAGCCGGAGAGCACTGTAAGATTCCACTAGGTGCAGAAGGTGCTGTAACAATTCAGCAGCAATTTAGTTGGGAATCCTAAGTAAAGTTGCTGCTTTAACAAATAACTAAGAACTAACAGAGTATGCATTTAAACCTTAAGTATCTATCCGTTTATACCCAGGTACTTATTGTAGACATAAGTTTCCTTACTTTCCATTAAACATGGTCACATGATGAAATTCTTCACTCAGCAATGATAAGACGAATAGAGAATAAAATGGTGTCTTTCACAATTGTGATAAACCCAAACACAAGGCTGAATGTGTTTTTCTCTAGTGTTTCTGTGTCACAGCTATAAAAATAAATATGTACAGCGGCATGGGTCATTTGTAAGAGCATTATTTTATACATAATTTAAATATGTATTTTATATATATATAATTTATATATTAGCACTCTCAGGCAATTTCTAAGTTTAATCGTTGCCTACTTTCTGCTCTTTTTGTGATACTACTATTTTATGTACACCATATACTCACCATATTTGATCAGTTCTCATTCTACCAGAAGTGAACTGCAGAAAGAAAGTGGATGCCCAGAAGTAGGGGAAAGATAACATGGTTATCTGACCACTGGAAAGTTTGCTCATGATGGTGAGTCAAAGGCCAGCCTGGACTCCAGCAGTAGGACATACACAGTGATTTGATAAGGGCAATTCCCTTTTTACCAGTAAGTCAGTTCTTCTGCCTTATATCCAAAAACTCTTTCCCAGCTGTTCAGAGAGGAAGAAAAAAAAACGAAAGCCCAGGATGGGCTCACTCACCTAAACCACTGAGAGTGTAGAGAAGGTCACTGGTATCTAAGAATATGGGTCCATTTTCCTGCTGCCCTTCTTCTTTGTAGTACAGCTTGTAGCCCTGAATGGTTGCTGTGTCCTCCGCATCTTGCTGCCACTTCACAGAAATGGCGGTGCAGTTCAGAGGCTCCAAATGTAACTCTGGAGACTTAGGGGCTAGAAAAATCCACCGGAAATGTATGCATTAAAAAATCTACAACTCATACAAATACACCCAGTTTTAAATGAACAGCTGCAAAAAAAGTGCGATTCCAAGCAATCATACTTTAATTTTCAAAATTCCACAATGATATTAAACTTTGAGACAGAATTAAAAATATAAAATACTACCTTTAAAAAACCCCTAAGGTATATAAATAGGAACACAATACCATCTATACTTGAATTTTTTTTTTAAAGAGACAATGAGGACTTCCTAATTTTGACCATTCATTAATCCTCTGTGTAGAACAGGCATTATTATTAATCAATGAACAACAAAAACCCCAGTCATGTTACATTTCACATTATTAAAAGAAGAGGGTCTAGGACTTCCTAGTCTATGGTCTTTCTATTAAATGGATGATTTAGGGGCACCTGGGTGGCTCAGTTGGTTAAGCGAATGCCTTCGGCTCAGGTCATGATCCTGGAGTCTTGGGATCAAGTCCCACATCGGACTCCCTTCTCAGCAGGGAGTCTGCTTCTCCTGCTGACCTCTCTCCTCTCATGCTTGCTCTCTCTCTCTCTCACAAATAAATAAAATCATTAAATAAATAAATAAATAAATAAATAAATAAATAAATAAATAAATGGATGATTTAAAAAAATATATGGTAAATATTAATTAGGTCTCTATTAATATACAACTTTTGGTAATTCAGTTTGATCTGGACTCAGCCACCTATGAAGAATTTGCTGAGCTCACTGACAGCGTAACCAAAGGTTTTACACACTATTGATCTCTATGTCAAAAGGGACTATGCAACAAAAAGTTGAAAGTTACTTTCACTGAAGTCCATGATCTACGGAATATTTTCTTTCATAAAATACCATTTAAACATAACTTTGATTTCACAGAAGTTTCAAAAAAGTAAAAGTACTCTTCCTCAATAGCATTTTGGGATTTACCTTTCACACTTGTAGCTTTGGGTGTCCTATGTGAGGTCCACACAGACGACTCTCCCAGCCCCACCCTGGTGGCAGCAGTAATCCGCACCAGGTAGACACTGTCCGGTTTCAGGCCCTCCAAAAGGTACTCGTGTGTGGTCCCCGGGAGCTCCAGAACTTGGATGGAATTCTCAGTACTCAGGCGGAAGGACAGGCGGTAGAGGACTACCTGACCCCGTCGGTACTTGGCCGGAATCGGCAGCCAGGAGATGAGGATATCAGTGGGACTTCGACTCGTCAAACTGATTTCAGGAGGCCTCAGCGGAACTAGTCATGCAACAAAACAGGATGCTTATGAATATTTAGAGTCAAAACTGTCAATCAGCACACCAGTATTTACTGAATTCTCTTAAGAGCATCACACAACATAATAAAGGGGAGATACTATCAGCCTTAGCAGAGGTTTTCAGGTGAGGAGATCACAAACCAGAAAAAATGAAGGAAAAATAATTAGGAAGGATCAAGCATAGAGAACCAAAGAAAGCAAAGTGTCACTGAAAGTAAAAGCCTGGCATAGGGCTCCCTGCTGGGCAGGGAACCTGTTTCTTCCCTCCTCTCCCTCTGCCTACTGCTCCCCATTGCTTTCTCTGTGATAAATAAATAAAAAATAAAATCTTTCCCAAAAAAAAAAAAAGTAAAAGCTCCAGTCCCTCCCGTGGCTTCAAACAAAGCCCTATGTACTTACAGGGTTGGCTCCTCATGAATTCTGTGCCCTAATCTCCTACTGCTCTCCAGCCGTTAGCAATGTCCATTTCCTCTGCTGAGCCGGCACCTCCCCCCAGTCATCTGCCTCGCTACCTTCACTTCCTTCAGGTTTTCATTCAAATGTCATCTACTTAGTAAGCCTTCTTGGGTGACCCTGTCTCAAGTCTCAAATCCTCCCCACATTTCATACTCCCTTTCCCTGCTTTTTCTCCTCCTGCTCCTAGATAATTATCAATATCCCACATAGGAACATAAATACGTAATGGACTGTTTTATCTTGTTTATTGTTCCTCTGCCCCCTCTCCCACTAGAAAGTAAAGTCCATCAAATCAGGGACAGTTTTTGTCTCTTTTGTTCAACTACTAAATAATGAATAACAGATAGCAGGTACTCAATGAATATTTGTTGCGTGAATGAACTAACAGGTGGAAAAGAGAAAATCAATTTATTAAGCATTCCTGAGTCGTTGATGTGTATGAACTCATGTGCGAATGAATTAATAGGTAGAAAAGGGAAAGTCTGTTTATTAGCGCCTTTCTCAGTCCTTGATGTGGTATGAACTCATGAATTCTCACAAAAACCAAAGGCAGTACCATGATCATTTTCTACTCTATAGTTCAGGAAACTGAGGTACAAAGAGGTCAATTCACTTGCCCAAGGTCATACAGGTTGTTGGTGAAGGAGCATAGTTAGATTGAAAAAGCCCACATTCTTACTCCCTGTACTTTACTATGTCTTCTATAACCAAACTTCTTCTATCCCGCGTTATGTAGGGATTACACGACATAATGGAGAGAACTGTTACTTGTATTAACTGCAGGCTGCTATGCTCCTGAGACACCCACACACCATTCATCTGAGAAGTATGGGGTTAGGAACTGAGGAGAAGAAACTGGTGCAGAAACGGGTAAAGCAGGGTTAGAAGTCTGTGTTATTCAGAAAAGACAATGAAACTTCAATAAGTAAAACAGTTACAAAGTAAGAAAAGGTTTAAAAGAAAAAAATCTTGAGTTTATAACTTAACTGGAATTGGCAGGCTTTAACAAGTGGCTTGCCATGGTCAGACTCCCTCTTCTTCAAGGATATAGGGAGGAATACACCTCATATACCAAGAAACCCCCAGAAGCCCCAAAAGAGCACACCTCCCCAGCCCGTGTTTCACCTTAGATACACATGTCAGAAGTTAAATGTGATGAGAACTCGAGAGGTCATAGAGACTGTGATTCACTCTAAAATGGAACAAACTTTTTTTTCTTTAAGATTTTATTTATTTATTTGAGAGAGAGAGAGAGAGAGCACGCCACAAGCAGGGGAGAATGGCAAAGGGAGAGAGAGAAGCTGGCTTCCTGCTGAGCAGGGAGCCCCATGTGGGACTCGATCCCAGGACTCTGGGATGATGATCTGAGCCAACAGCAGACACTTAACTGACTGAGCCACCCAGGCACCCCTAAACAGAACAGGACTCTTTAATGAAAACTGAATTTGGAGCTGAGCATCCAGATTAGTAATTTTTTTTTAATTTCATCAAACTCTAAATTTAAAAGCATCTAAGTAAGGGGCATAATACGAGATATTAGTAAGAGATCTTGGACCAAATGAACAAAGAAAGTGATATGAAAATTATCTACCCAAAAATGTTTTGAAGGCCACCTGGGTGGCTCAGTCGGTTACGTGTCTGCATTCGGTTCAGGTCATGATCCCAAGTCCTGGGATCAACCCCCTGACTCCTCACTGACAAGGAGTCTGCTTCTCTCTCTCGCCTGAGCCCCCGCTGCCCCCCCTCCACTCGTGCTCTCTCCTCTCTTGTTCTAATTTTTTTTAAAAATCTTAAAAAAATATTTTCAAAACTAAAAGTGGACCACTCTGTGAGGATGGAAAAATACCTGTAGAGGAAAGCAGTATAATTAAGCGTATGTTGAAACATCATCTCCCTTTTTCCCAGTGAAGGGTATAAAAATGGGCCTTCTGGAGAGCTCCTGGAGAGGAGAGAGTATCAGGCGGAGATCAGTCTCAGGACTTTCCTCAGGAATGGGAGATCATACCATTATTAAGAATATATGGAGGCCTGCTTGCTCAAAAGCACTCAACTTCCAACCCAGCGTCTGGTTACTGAACTGAACGATTACTTTCCTCCATAGGCATAACTCGCTCTACTTATACCTAAAAATCGACTGCTGATTTTTAAGAATATTTTTTAATCAACAGTTTACTTAAATTCACAAAACTCCCAGTTTCAGAAGTCTAGGAACTCTGACATCTCTTCATATATATATTCACTGCATATTTACTCATGCTTGAGAAAATGTTACCTTTTGTTCCATCTTGCCTTAAAAAAATCTGCAAGGGGCAAAAAATATTTTTTAAGTCATCCTTACCATTTAAACAGAAACTTTGAAGAAAAACAATAATACAAGATTTTATTAAAATTTATGTTACAGATTATCAGTTATAAAAACGCTTTACCTATATCCATTACTGTCAAAAAATGAGGGTCAAATTTGAAATGGCAAACTACCCTTGGTAACCACACCTGTTTTTATTATTTTTTTAACCAAAAAGAAGATATTTTCTCTAATTTAAAACACATTTATTCATTGAAATGGATTAAACATATTGATGTTCATACTTAAATGACACAGACTGTTTTCTTACCATCCTCTAAAGTATTCTGGGTCACATGGTCAGACATCTGGCTGGCTCCCATTGGCATATATGCCACAATGTAGAAAGTATAATTGCTAGCAGGTTCTAAGTCATCAATAATATAATGAGTTGTGTCATTCCGACTACTTGATACTCTTCATTATTTAAACCTAGATTAAAGTATCAGCGTTTAAAAATTAGGAATATTCAAACAATAAAGTGACCAATTTCCCTTACTGTGAAACACTGA